>NC_056468.1:13479670-13779670 GCF_008729295.1 Plectropomus leopardus
AGCTGCAACATCAATCTGAATGATAGGCAGAGAGGATTAAAAACTTGCACTTTTGATAGACAATATTATAATAATCTCATGGGCTTACATGCATGCAATGGAATGTTGACTTTTTGGCCTCTGAACTTTCTGAAAATNGAACTCCAGATTTACTAGCTGCAACATCAATCTGAATGATAGGCAGAGAGGATTAAAAACTTGCACTTTTGATAGACAATATTATAATAATCTCATGGGCTTTCATGCATGCAATGGAATGATGACTTTTTAGACTCTGAACTTTCAGAAAATTAAGCCTTTTCCTTTTTATATATATATAATGTATGTAGCCGATACATTTAGATCTTTGGTCATTAATAAAACATTCGGGGCCGAAGCCTCAGATGCAGGTCTTACAATGCCACTGGTTATGAGTCATGGGTAATAATGACAAGCATCATGCCCTAAAGGTCCCACTGCTGTCTGAGGTCACTGCTCTAATGTTTGAACTGTCCTCCTTCACCCGTCACAAATATTTGTAAAAGGGGCCGAGGGGCAGGCTGATAAGGAGGTGACGTGATGTGATGTCTGAATGTTGAGTGGCCTTTGAGAGGAGGACAGTCTGAGCTGGAGCACTGCAGGCATGGTGTTTCATTTCTGCAAACTGATTCTCAGTTTTTCCTAAACAATTTGGGGCAGAGACAAAACAATCATGGCTATATGCTGGCATTAGCGGATTGATTCTGAATCAATAACCCTGCGTGAAGCCTGAGGACCAGGCCTGCTGGTGGGATGTTCACAATGGAAGTTGTACTCAGTGTGTCTGAGGCTTCACCACGTTCATTTATAGCTACAAGAGTTTGTTCGTAATCAATAGAGGTTAACTCTCCCTAGTCCTCCTCCTGCATGCTGCCAATCACAGCTCAGTCTCCTGTCAGCAGGATCTGTTAAGGCAGTGTAAAGACTGGACTTATTCTTCAGGTTGCTGGAAAAAGCCAGATAAACAGAAAATGCAACATAACAACCACAAATAAATAACAGTTCACACTCAACTTTCTGACCTAAATGTGTCAAATGACTTTCATGCCAGACTCAAAACTGTTAGTTTAGAGATTCAGTTGTGAAAGAACCAGCAACTATTCATCTCCTGTCTCTGCAAATGAAGGACCTCTTTATGAAACTTGGCTAAACTTGAGAAAAAAAAGTTTTTTTCTAAAGCAAACAAAGTAATTAGAAGATAAATACATGAGAAATTGACAAGCAGAAAAATGGGCTATTCAAGGTCTCCTTGGATTTTATAGGTTAGTTTCAATGTAGCAGAGTCATCTTTTCTTTAAATCAATAGCACACACTCACATATAAGGTGGTGAGACGAAGGCTGAGGTAGCATTTAAAGGTAACACTGTTTGCTCGAGTTGGATCACTCCATTATTTGCTGATATTTCTTTGTCGTAGCTATTACTGTGTTTTAATTCTAGTTGACAATCTAAAAGCCTTTGGGAAAGTTCAGAAATTAAACTTTCAAAAACATGAACAAGCATGTTTTTTGTTTATTCGTTCAGTGGATTATGTAATTGCGACAGAAACATCTTACAGAGCAGGACACTGTACATTAGATTGTTGTGGTTAATTCCCTCTACTGTCTGGCTGTGTAAAGTGTTTCCAGATTTCAGGGTATTTAATGGCTTTGTGTTGCATGTTCTCAAGTTCCTGCATGTATGACCATAATGCTGCGCAGCTGCAGTCGCCCTGTTTGATATTACAGGCCTAATTTCTATAAGATAACAAGCAGGCTGTTGGGGAATATGTGTGGTTTTGCCCCGCAAGTAAGAAGTGGTGGAAGGGACGCTCAGATCTTTAACTTAGAGATTGTGGATTTAGGAGCATCTATTGGCATAAAGGAAATGTATTTTTTATAATTATCTTGTCATTAGTTTATAATTACCTGAAAATGAGAAAAATTGTGTTTTTGTTACCTTAGAATGAGCTGTTTATATCAGTCAGTCTGCAATGTTGTTTCTACAAAAACCTACAAAAAAGGTGGCGATAACCAGGAAAAAGAACTTAAAAATTACACTAATTGTCTAGCAGAATTGTAATTGTAATTATTCTTGGTTATTGTTTTTCTGTTGTAGACATTTCTAGTCATTTTTTCGCCAGCTTTTTAAAAATTATGTTCTAAATGTAATCAAACTCATGCACACAGGGTTAAAGGTTTAAACACCTGTGAAAGGTGTCTGAAAGAAGAAAAGTGATGTTGCTCCAGGCTTTAAATGGTTAAGTAAAAGTCGTAATACTACAGTGCAGAAATACTCCCCTTCAAGTCCTGCACTCAGAATTGTACTTGAATAAATACAGCATCAAGTATCAACATCAAAATGTAGAAAAGTACTAAAAGTACCTCTTGATATGCAGAATTTCCCATTTCAGAATAATGATTATATTTTTGGATTATAGTTAGGGTTTCAATTTATATGTCAGTTTAGGCCCTTCTGTGTGGAGTTTGCATGCTCTCCTCGTGTCATTGTGGGTTTTATCCAGGTTCTCCAGCTTCCTCCCACAGTTCAAGGACACACCATCATAACCTGTCAAGCTCCCCGAGTTCATCTATATTTGTCATCCCTGCGTTTCCTGCTTTATTTTGGTAACCACTGATTTGTCTCATTTCAGATCCTGCCTCCTTACGAGTTTCCCTCCTTTGTGATTACTTGCCCCACGCTAATGTGTTTCACCTGTGTCTCATTGTGTCCCTTGTCTTAGAGTATGTAAGTCCTTGTCTTCCCCTCCTTTGTTGCCAGATCATCTTCACCTTCGAGTGAGAGATGCAGCATTTTCTCAGTGTTCCTTCTGAGTTTATGTTAGACCAATTTTGCCTTTTGACCACCCTTTTTGCCTGTCGATTTGGATACTTTTGCCTATGTGAGTGATCAACTGTCTACCGACCTGAGCCTGATTAAAGACCCACACATTTTATCCAGGTGTGTGAATCTTATGAGTTCCTCTCCAGTTTCTGTTTGACACATACAGGTTAGGTTCATTGGCTGCAAAATAACAAGAAAAAAAAGACAGACATATGCAATTGAGTATAATATTTGCCTGTAACTAGGAGCAAATGGAGTAGAAGTATAAAGTAGGAGAAAATATTCAACATACAAAAACTTCAAAGTTGTACTGAAGTAACTGAGTAAATGTACTTATGTATTCCACCACTGCATCAAATTCAGATTTACAGCAACATCAGATCAGAGTATCTATTGTTCTTTCCACAGGATCACCAGCAGATGTGTCATTCTGTTCAAGGCAGGAACATAAGCTCCTTGCTGACAAAATTCACTTGAGATGTAAGTATAAACACTGCACATGAAAAACAGAGAATTCACTTCATTTTGTCCTTGAAGGGCAGCTGTAGTGCAGGATTAAAGAAAAACAAGGTACATCAAAGAAGCGTAGCTACTGTGCAGGGTAAGAAATGAAGACTCTATAAACAACAAATAATAGTTAAAACATCAAATTTGCATTGTGCAATAAGTAAAGAAATCTAAGTAACAGAATGTGCAACAATAAGAGTTAAAAGTGAATGGCTACTAAAGGAACCCTACAGTGTTTTCACACTTGGCCCCTTCAAGCGGACTCAGATTGATGACTCTGTGTATTTTTTGTGCAAATGTGAATATCCAAACAATCTCAGACCCTTGTGAAGCAAACCGAAGTCACACCACCTCGGGAGAGTGTAAACCGTAGATCTCAGCATTTTATTCATTTCTTCATTCATTTTTTTGTTTCAAAGTTCAGATTATTCAAGATAAAAAAAAAATCATCAATTTGTAAAAATAAAAATGCAAAATATGGACAGAGTATAAGAGACTGGCCTTGAAAATCCATCACTTCAAAGTATACTCTACAATACTCCAGATTGGCTTTATGGTTTGTGCTTTGTAAAACTTTGGGAATACGAATTGAAATTCCTCCTTGGACCCCAAAACTTTTGTCTGAAGCACATGGAAAAAAATACTAAACCTGAAGGACTTGTAAACGGGCAAGACAAAGCCTATGATCACCAGTTTTTTGAGAGATGGTAAGTGTCACAAGACAGCTGCCAACTCCGACAAACTCCTTTAGAACAATCATGATCGCAAACTGAATGACTCTCTGACAGATATATGACTGAAGAGCTGCTCTGCACAGCAACACAGCAGTATTATAATCTACCACAGTATGTCGTGAGCTCCTGAAAGGCCGTGTTCCCAGCATTCAGACAGAGAGCTTGTCTCCAAGGTCAAAACACCACAATGAGAGGGAATCAAAACTTCTAATGTTGAGTGATGAAGTGGAGGATGATCAGTCACCCATGTGTTTCTCTTTCCTGCAGTCAGCTGTGCAGTTAAACACGGGGGTTTTATTTACAGGGGGACACAGGGGACATATCCCCTGCACTTACTCAGAAGATGGTTAACTTTTTGCAGTCTAAAAAACAAATTTGTTGTGGGTTTTTTTTAGTTTTTACATGTTAGTTAAAACAAGCAACTTCAGTCCACCCTCTTCTTCACTCAACACAATTGTGGAAGTATTTTTATCGTACAAGAGGCTGTTACACAGATGGGTCACAAGTTAGAAGCAGCATGAAGTGTCTCAGTATGAAGTCAGACCCTCCAGAACAGAGTCAATACTCCTCGCCAAGTTTATGGAACGCCATTGGAGGGATAGCCATGCTTCCCCCACAATATATATCCTAATTATTTTTTTTAAACCATTATTTTATCAGGTAATTTAATTGAGATCAAGATCTATTTCAGCAGAGAGATCTGAGTACAGAAAGAAAAACATTGTCAGACATAACAAGATGACACATAGCATCAGAGACAATCACAAATATGATAAAATGGATTTAAATATGAACATTTACATGATATGTTTTAAATTTCATTTAGATAGTAAAATTTCTGCTTATGACAACTTATCTAGCATGTAGCTTGAACTACCCGCATGATGTATGACTAATGCGCCAGATAAATACAATTCATCGGTTTTGACAAAAGACCTAGTTTACAGATGATAAATATATAATGAAGAAGCTTTATTTGAATATGGCTCCATTAAAGATGAGAAATATCATGCATCCATGACTTACACAATTGAAACACTATATAATTAGCTGTCTTTATTACAGTGGTTAATTCAGTACACATAATTTCCTTGTTATTGTCACTCCACTAGAAATAAATTACTATGTTTCTAGGGAATAATTTCGCAGTAAATAGATTCAGTTTTATAAGCTTGTTTTGTTTAAAATAAATTTTGTCCATGCAGTGTATGAGTCATGGCCAATCACTGGTCACTGTCAATCAGCCCATCATTTTCTGGGTCCAAGTGCACTAGAGGACTAGGCCAGCAGATGAGCACCTAAAATCGTTTCATCTTGTGGTAATGAAAGGCTGCTCTGTGTCTTGATTGTTATCTTGCTGTGACAATTTGGAGATCTGCTCATTTAAGCCAAAGTTAACTGCTTTTGTAATGCATTGATATAGAGTGTTATCTGGCCAGTGATTGCACCTTCAGAATTTGGGTAAACAGCAATGTCTCTGCTTGGATGTGCATGCTGAAGAGGGATGGCAGAGAGACAGAATATTGATCCAAAGCAAATCTGTGTCCCAAGGGTCCAGTGCTCCCCTGTCCAATATCCTCTAAATATGAGACATTAAGGAGACCTTTCAAAGGGTTTTATATTCTTAGCAATGTTTTTCCTTATAGGTCAAGTATTTAGTATATGTTTCCCTCAGTCAATATGTTCAAATGATCTACCTACAGCTAATAGCGTCCAGATGTTATGCTACTTGAAACCTCACCCTCAAATTTGTGGACAGATGGTTTTCTTGATGTTAGACATTAATATCTCCACAGTTGCTGATCAGATTGTTACCCATCACACTGCATTTAAAACATATCCTTTTATTCTTTTGCAATTTGAAGTGCAAAAATATTTTTTAAAATAAAGACATAGTGATTACCTCACACTGATTAATCTTCTTTAATGACAAGGATGGTGTGCTTTTTAGAAAAACAAAACAAAAGAATCTACTGCCATGCAAGCAGCTCTGCGAGGCTGTACAGGGCCCACAGCCCACAGGAACAGCATAAGACTTTAAGGCCAACTTAACATAGTGGCCAAACGTTGAATTGCTATGTTTGGCTCTGTCATGTGATGCCATAGAGCCCAGAAAGACCTTTTCCATTGACTTATACTGAGGAAGAGACATCTGTAAATCACTGGATTCATTTTTGAGCATCACAACCTCAGCAAAATGACTTGTTTTTTGATCCATTCAGTCTAATATCATTTCTAAAGTCTAGAAAAGCCACAACATTAATTTATTTAATCCTGATTCAAGTTACCAGATCCGCGGACATTGGGCTTTTTCGGCTTCATGAGCCACTGAGCAACTTTCAAAGAATGAGGCCCTGCTGCCAACGCTGCATCCAGTTCTTTTTATACATCCATAGGTCAGTGTGACAGTGATAACATGCTGATGTTTAGGGTGTTAGCAAGCTACCATTTGGTAATTAGCACTAAACACAGCTAAAACTAAAGAGAGGTCATCAGTTTTGAAAGTATTTTGTCTTAACTAAAAACTATTAAAAAGTGCCGCTAAAAAGATGTCATGACTAAATCTTCAGTGATGTCTACCAGTGTTTAAGTACTTCAAATGTAAAAGTATTTCAAATGTATTTCTGATAAAAATGCATAACTCTACAGGGTTTGACATTTTATTTTTAAAAATATTATGATTCAAACTTATATGTACATATTTTTTGGCAACTTATCTCATAGAATGGGTCGTATGATATCCTTAAAAAAATGTACCCATAATAGTTTGTATCATTGCTGCAGTTTGCATTACTTTTTGTGGGGAAATGAACAAAGAGTTTGTGAAAACAGCCTGATTAGGATACTGAAATTTAATATTCAGTCATGGTCGAGTCTTCTTTGTTATAGATCTGAATGTTTTTTTGGGTAATGCTGATATTTACTGGAGGGCAAACAGCACCCTTCTTTCATTTACTTTTGACTTTTGCAGACCATATAAATTGTGTTTCCATGGTAATATTTGTTTTTTTTACACAGTCCCCTTTGTATATGCATGTGAGGAAAACTGCATGAGGAATAATCAGTTGCATGTAAACAGCACATATCAGCAACACAGTCTACATGTAATCACACTCAGATGCAAATCAAAGGGCTGCAAAGAGCATTTAATGGCTCAGACTCTGTATGATGGTGGATGCTGATTATCCTGGTTGTTCACCCCGGTCACTGAAATGAAAAGAGCGGAGCACACTGCCTCCATTAAATATCTTGTCACAACCTGTTTCACAGAGCCAAACAACATCCAGTCACATTAGTGGCATATCTTACAAATGAAAAGAGAGTATAAAGTTAGTTAGATAAAAGCTGTATGTTTTAAATTTAAAAAAAAAAAAAAAAGTTGGCACACTGCCATGCATGATAGAGCGGAGCATTACTCACTGATGTTTCCATGAGCAGTCATCTGCTGTATAATACATTCACATCACAACATGAAAATGTTTCTTATTTGCAAGAAAATGTTACTAAAAACATTTTTTGGCAGTAAACCCCTCAAATAATCAAATTCAAATACAACCCTTTCAGAAGAAAGTTTTCCATATGGAAAGCACCCAATCACCCAGTAACTATTGTTTTTGAAAATGAAAGTTAAATAATAATCATTTGGCTTGTTGGTTCTCTTATTTGTTTTTTGTATCACTTTGCTGTCCTTCACTGAGACATGAAAATAATAAAGAAAAGAAAATAAAAGTCAAGAGGTAAGGAGAAGGAATCTTAAGAAAAAAATCGGTAATATTATGAAAAGATACAAGTGTCAGACCGACCTGGGATATTTGAAAAGCAGGAGGTGATGTGCATCAAGGTTGCACATGGATATATACTTTACAAAAGCACAGATATTTGTGACAAAGTTTCAGTAAAGGCCATTTACTCCAGCTGAGTTCTAAAGGCAGCTTTGATCAGCTGTAACACGTGTTTCAATATATCTTAGATTTATTTGTGTGACTGATATTTACAGCAACTGAAAGTTATTCATAATGCCAGTGCATCTTTGTGCTTTAAATGCAGTAAGCAATATATGTTGTTTGTCTAAGGCCTAAGTTATCTTTGAGCCATTCATAAGCTCCTGATTCGCTTTATATTAGAAAGCACCGGTGAGTAACGTCATTTACGGATCAGGTTGTCCCTGGCAAAGCACAGGACGTATAGAGCCACACAAAGACACTGTATCTTCACTGATGTTACTTTATTACAACAACAACTAGAAAAACCCGTTGAGCTCAACCGCGTATAAACAACTCACACCTATGACACTAAACACATACATGCCCACTACATAAAGGAAGAGTTTGACAATGAGATACACTTGATTTGCTTTCTTGGTCCACTAAAAAATTAAGTGACATTCAGCAGCTGTTAGCTTAGCATACATTCAAGCAGCGGTTCTTAAGCCAACTGATTGACATGTTCATTTGTTTAATCAGTACAAAAACCCTAGCCTAAAAACAACACACTGATAATTTTAGCAGTCCAGTTTTTTCCATTAAACAAACCAAATGTAACATGTTCATTTTGAGCCTCAGATGTGCTTGTAGGCGGAGTTTGTAGTATGTTACACACATTAAACACAATTACATCCTACACTCGAATCTTTGTACCTGAAGGGCCCCTACAGCTTGGTCTCTAATACAACTACTAATGATCGCTGTCAAAAGTCAGCAGCAATTTAATAACAGTTTGCAATAGCTGGGCCTGCTATAATAATTACAGTATTCTTGAGAACATTTCAAAGTGACACATGAAAGGTTTGATCTAAATGAGTTGCGGTCAGACTGAACAGCTCCTTCGACACTGATTCAGTGCTTGATCAAAAGCCATATGGTCATGGTGAAGTGGTCAGAGCCAGATGGATGGACTCGGCTATGTAGTCCAAGTTGTGAGCGTTGATTGCACTCACATTTAGACAGCCACTGGGGTGCAGGTACACGTGTCTCCTCTTTGACAGATATTCAACCTGCTCACCTAAAGTATTCAAGAAAAAAAATGTGAAAGCACATCAGTATTTCTGATTATATCATGGACTTTATTATTTTTCTTACTGTAAAAAGATTGGAATACTATGGCAATCTGTGTAAATCAGTATAATTAACAACCATCTCTATTATAAAATAATCAAATAGACTGTTAAAGATCTGTAAATAAATATTCCCTGTAAATCCCTTTGCATATTGCTTTAATGAACACTGATTAAGGTTAAAGATATACTTCATATTTGTTGAAGTGAGGTACTTGTCTATACACAGTGGATAACAAACAGTAAATATCATTGAGCATGCTCCCAGTTTTAATTTGACATTGAAGCTAAACAATATGCTGCTATGGACAAGGGTCAGCAACAAAACATATTTTAGCCACCTAAAACAGCCCCACATACAAAAGAGTATCAGTCTAGGTGTATGCTATATTATCTATATACAAGATTTTCATTGCTTTAACTTAATGTCAGAATAATTTACAAGGAAAATAGGAAGCCGTTTTATCACTCTCTTCAAAGCCAGACTGAGAAAAACAGTGATTTAACATTAATGAACACAGGAGCTGCCGGTCAACAACTGCTTCAAACATCTAGTTGGTTTGTGTTATTTTGAGACTTCAGTTGGGAATCACCAAATTCACACAATAGCAGAAACTAACTGATCGATGCAGCTGTAGACCAGCAGCTCCTGTTTTCAGTGAACTAAAATCACTGTTTTTCTCAATTTAGCCTGGTGCCTTTGACGAGTGAATAGATGGGGAACAGAAACCATTAAAGGCTTCCCCAATGAAGAGAGCTGCCTGACATTAAGTGAAGCAGTAAAAATACTCTCAATATAGCATTTGGGTTGCAACGGTATGAGATTTTTACAGTGTGATAACTGTCTCAGAAAATATCATGGTTTCATGGTGTTAAAGTTATTATTATCAGAAAGAGCTACCCTTAAAGGAATGAAAACAGGATTAGTTTTAGTTGAATGAATGTTACATGAATATAATTAACACCTGAAACCATTCTTAATGGAGCCATTAGAAAGTCTCCCCTTTAAAAAAAACAAAAAGGTGGAAGTCTTGATCCAGTTCCTTTTTTTCTTTTTAAATATTGTAGATAAGCAAATGTTCATGGTATGATAATTGCCAACTTTCATACCATAAAATATGTATTGTTGCTATACCTTTCCACATTAGAACATTACTTAACATCTGTGTCAGAAAAGCCTGCCTCTCCAAACTGGGGGCGAGCCAACTGTCATCTACAGTATTTAATAAACGTACTATGGATAAGTAAACCATACAAACCAACTTAAAAACTCTAAACAATCCCTTTAAGGCCTGTAATTGTACAGAAAGAAAGTTAGACAAACATATTTCATGATTGTGTATAAAGTTTAATAACAGCATATTACATTATAAGGAAAAAGTTCAACGTGGCAGAACTGCTGCGTGTACTACTCACCATTCAAGCCTGTATGACAGTAGAGTCCACCTTGTTGAGTCAGGTGGTCCCAGCAACCTGGAGTTCCCAAAAGCCTCAACCTGTCTCTCAAAATTTCTCTGATCAGCATACATCTCTCCACAACATGCTTTACTTCTTCCTGCCTGGGATTTAAAAAAGTGGACAGAATTTGGGAAATAATATCTAAAATATATAAGTCAATATCTGAAAATATGAAAGATCCTGTAAGCATAGGTGCATTTTGTAAATGGAGGATTTTTACTTGTTGCGCTAAATGCTTTTTGAAGCTTGGCATGCCTGTGTGAATGGCCCGACATCATTAAGGACATCTACTGATACAGTAGCAATGCAGCTGCCCAAGTCACATTTTTGGAATATTCATTCAAGTGGAGCGTGACTCACCATTCAACAAGATGAGCAGGGTTACTGAGCACTGTGGCGACAATATGTGCTCCTCCTACAGATGGCTGAGCCCACAGCGACCTGACTATTTTGTCAGTGTGAGACCGCACAGATAACAGGAGGGAGGTCTGCTTTAAGACGCACAGGAGGTGTCCGACAGCCTCACCTGGTGAAGAGAACGAGAGGAGGAGTCTGTGTTGAAGAAAACACTTTGTTCCAGCAGAAGTGTTGTAATGTTCTGCTCCTTATCTCTTACGTGTCTGCTATTGAAAATTAAGTTGAAGAGGGACACTGATTCAGAATAGAAAATACAGTAGTCAGTTCTGGGCGAGTGATTATTCACAAGGTCATACAAGAACAAACAGGCTGATCTGCACAATAAGATACCAGTCTCTACTACTAAGACTGAATAGAAAAAAAAAATGGCAATAAAAAGTGTGACTGTGACTCTGCAGATACTATTAGCATGTATTGTCTGGGGTGTAAAGGGTGAGGTAAACATGAATGCTTAGAGGCTCTTGTCAGTTCTACGTGAGGCTGACACTATCTGACTGCACAAGAGAAAAGAAAATTGAGTTCGAACTGGCAGGAGCTGAATAGCTGTGGGGCGCACTGATTTATCATCACACATTACGGTTTGTAGCGTGGGCCCATTTTGGCCAGTGGCCACAATGAAACACATGAATCCTTAAAGAGTGATGTTCTTCACATCTCTTTCTCACCATACAGTCCAAAGCAGTGGGAGAACGACTGAGCACAAAGGAGCTCCATCCCCTGCGATGCACAGTACTGCACGGGCCAGGCATCTCGCTCTAAATCTCCAAAGCAGAGCGCTTGAGCATGCAGCAACAGGAAAGGGATGAGCCGGCGCTTCTGTTGAAACAGTGCAAATGAGGAGGAGCAAGAGCTTCTTGTCTTATTATCATAATTTGAGCCTTGATAAAAGAGCATAAATGTACACGTCAGTTACCATGAGGAGTTTTGTAATCACAGCCCATTGGTTCTGAGAGAGGTCTGCTCCGGTTGGATAATGGGCAGAAGCTGACAGAACAACAACGCTTTGCTCTGGAGCCTTCTCCAAATCCTCTAGAAGTTTCTCCAAACAAATGCATCGCTGCGTGTCATCCCAGTAATAATACTCACGGATATCTTGGATCCCTGCTGCCTGGAAGATACCTGCCAGTGAGTCTGCAGGGAAGATTACAAAACAAAACTAAGGATGTAATTACAATGGGGACCTTTAACCTTTGGTCTGAGCTGCATTTGTAATGTCAGTAAAGTCTTTTTACTCATTTTTATCTTTCACAATAATTGTTACGATGGATACAGCTTATACTCACTGGTGGCAAATCATCTTTTTTCTATTATTTGTGGCACACATGTTAGTCATCCTCCATTCTTGCTAATTATTGCTGCGAGGCTCAAACACCTGTTTGTGGTGATTCACAATTTTTAAAAACCAGGCTTTACTCGATGATCTGTTTTAAAATCATCACTGATGGCCAACTCCTTGCTTCTTTTAATGACTGACAACTGCTTCAGTTTTGATTCTTGTTTCCATGGAGACAATT
This sequence comes from Plectropomus leopardus, assembly GCF_008729295.1. NCBI lineage: Eukaryota > Metazoa > Chordata > Actinopteri > Perciformes > Serranidae > Plectropomus > Plectropomus leopardus. The sequence continues at coordinate 13,492,194 of NC_056468.1, forward strand.
TACGTGGTGTTGGCGGGTTTTTTTGTTTGGCATTTTCATTTTGAAATTGACATTTTACATTGCTGGTGTTTTGGAATATGTTAAGGTTCCTCTCCATATAGCCAGTCTACTCTGTATCAATCAAACCATTGTTTATTCAAGGTAACTGAGAATTGTGCTATTTTACTGCAAAGCCCTGAATTCAAATCCAGTGGGCAAGAAGGATATATACTATATGATAGCAATTGCAATAATATGATAAAGTCCATAAAAACAAATAACCAGCAGCAACTATCTATCAAGAATTAGAAACGGTCCAAAAAAAAAAAAAAAGTTAAAAGATGAAAAAGTTATATAACAAACAAATCTGCCATTGGTGAAAAGTACATAACAACAACAGCAAAATGATCATGTCTGTTAATTACACAAAGCTACACTGCACAACAACCATGTAATCCAGAATACACTTAAAATGATCTGCAGACACATACCAATCTAATTTCAATACCTTTTGTAACTTGTTCCATTTATTTGGTGCAAAAAACTAGCATTAACTAACTTACATTAGTGTCACTACAGCAGAGTGTCTGCAGGTCCTTAAAATGTCTTAAAATGTTTTAATTTCCAAATTAAATTATAAATATTAGAATAACTTAATTGCCCCAAATTTTGATTTATGATGTCCTAATTGCCACAAACATTTTATCTAATTTATCCGTCTTTAAATTCAGTTTGCTCAAAATTAGTCAAGCGCTTTTGCACGAACATTAAACATTTTTGTCGTTACAACCCTTCAAACCCACCACTGAACCTACTGTCTTTTTATTGTTAACTTGCATTTGCCTGTTGGCAAAATGTAGATTAACCTCTTCAAACACTGTCAGGAGGAAATTTGGTTTTACTTACCATCGCAAGGAGAAGAGAGGTAGACCGGCCCGCACCAAGCAGCACTGACATCAGACCAGTGTCTCAAGAGTTCAGCACCAAGACGCACAGCAGCGGTAAAACCAGGAGTTTGGACACCTAACACCTTCAGTAGCAGTCAGGAAACACCAAGACTTGAGTTCTTAATGCAAAAAACATTTGAGAACTAATTTTGCATTGATTTATTCTGAGGATGAACCTGGACATAAATCCATGAGGGTATGAATACAGATTCTTCTGCACAGTGCCTCCAGATAATGACAATGCTTATTGATAGGATAATTAGGATACTGCTTCAGCTCTACGTGTTTGTTGAAGTGCAAGCAGAGGTGTAAATGTCTACCAAAGCTACAATGTGTTTGTGTACAGCTTAGATTACCCGGTCCTCCACTATAGCTCGAGAGCTCTTCCCCAGAGTAATCTCTGTGGCTCGCCTGGTGTAGTCTTTCAGACCAAAAGGAGATGGATACTCTGGACGGACAGTGGGATCAGTGCTTAGCTGTTGCTTTATTTTTCGAACAAGACGCAGTCCAAAGGTCTTCCCTTCCTCGCTGTAATACTCTGTGAAAGACAGTTAATGCAATTTTTTTCAGTCAACAAAACACAGTATCAAACCGAAAAAAAATCACCAAGGAAAAGGAGGGTCACAACGAGAAGAAACCGTGATTGAGACTTTCAGAAATTCCACCCTAAAATGGAAAAAAACATACTTTTTTTGAAGTTTTAATATATGATTAGCAGTTAACATGTCATCTTGAAGGATTCAACAATCAGAAAGAAGTTCAAAAAATGGGGTTGTGCCTTCAAGTACAGATCCTCCCCTAGAAATATGTTTAATAAGTTATTATCTTAGTAGTTTATTACATTGTGGCTAGCTCAGGTCCCGTCCGGCCTAACCAAGATCACATTGGACCGTAGGTGGCCCATAAATTAAAATGAGTTTGGCACGTCACTCCGGTCGAAGTAAAGATTTTGAAAATGATAGAAACAGTAAGAGGATAAAAGGGTTATTTTAGGATAGAGCAACCGTGCTGAGAGAAAACCTATTGGTCCACAAAAGGCATGCACATTTTTTTTCACTTCAGTTTATTTAATTTCATTCCATTTATTTTCATTATTATTATTAATATTATTGTTGTTTCTTCATGTGCCTTCTTGTTGCACGTTGTTCACTGCTTGTATAACTAACAAAATGTGCAATAAATATATGTTTTTAAAAAAAAAAAAAAAGCACGCACATCCCTATGATAAAACACTAGGTGCCGGACAAGAAAAGATAAAAGAGATATAAACATTTATGGAAGCGTCTTCTAAAGGACAGACTCTTGTTTTTTTGTCTCGAGAGAACCTATTGGTGGAATAACACTTTATCCCTGTTTTTCACAAACCCTGGATACAAATCCTGGAGCTGTTGCTTCGTAAAAGGTGAACTTAAATACTATGGCTGAATCTGTTTATTTATCTGTAATTTCACTGAACTTCTTTTTCAGGTTTACTGTTAGTTTTATATTAGAATATTTAGGGGTAATATCTCATACAAAATGTCTATGGGGTGGGCGGATCGATAGCAAAATATCAATACTACAAATAATAATAGTAAAACTGTTTGTGAAAACAGTGTATGGTTTACATCAACACATCTGGATCATGTGCAGTTTACTTATCCACTGCTTTGTATTGTCTGCAGTTAAACAAAATGCATTGCACACACGCAGCACACTGTGGCGTGCAACCTGAGTAGTTAAATCTTATCTCTTATCTCTCATATATTGCAGTAATGGCTCAATGAAAAAGGGAAAAAATACATGAGACAGAAAGATTGGAGCTGCAGCCAAAGCAAAGGGGGGATGAAGGAAATGCCTCAGCATCCAGACCCCCAACACAGAGACACAGTAAACTGGCCGAGTTTGTTCAGAGAGGCAGGAATATACAGGTATATGGTAGTGAAATGAATATTTTGGTCAAATCAGATTTTCAGCACAGTTTAATGTTACATTTTCAAACTGTAATTGGTCATCATTAGGTGTTATGTTAGCAGACTGATTATTCACCTCATAAATCATGATGCTCTCCCCTAACATGAACCACCTTTAATAATATAAAGTCAACCATCTGTACTGAGATGAACGATTCTGGCTCTGTATTACTTGGTATTGGATGGAAACCAAAATTTTTCAGTATCAGTGGGTGATACTTTAATGTTCATGAAACCCGGGCTTTAGTCAGTAATTTAACTAAATAATTAAATGTCACTTAACTGCAGGTGTTAACTGCATTCAAGTCTTATTATTAAAGCTGAGGGAGCAGGTATATCTACTCTTGTTTTCTTTCTGCTGTAGATGCAGCATGATTGGTGCTACATACATTTTCCATGCTAAATTACAGATGTGTTAGGCCTAAAGAAAGGTACAGTGAAGTTCTTAAATCAATGTTTTTTGACTATCCAACATTTTTTTTAAGTACTATATCATTTTTGCCGGACAAAGTCCGGCAGTCCCACAACAGATCATTTTTAAATGTGTCATATTTAAATTTGTATACACCACAATGTTTAGGATTAGCTTTTTGCTGTAATTTTGCTTTTTTTCAATAGAGAATATTACAACGCAACAAAAGAATAAAGGTACCAATGTTAATTTTAAATGTATTTTATGCATATACAAAGAAAAGAGAAATGTTAATGAGAAACATCAAAGTTGTAGGTCAGGTTAAAAATAAGGAAATATTAAAAAACAAAAACAAAAGGATGCTTTCCAAATAAAATTTAATTAAAAATCAAACAATCATGAAATAGCCTACATATGTTTGATGTAGGCTAATGCTATACTTTAGTCAAGCTAAGACTGCAAATAACAAGCTGTAGGCCTGTATCATTCAATATTATTATTAGTTTTTGGAAAAATCCATCTTTGTAAAAAGAAAAAAATGGTCCGAAACTTAACTTCCTGCACTTAATGCATTTTTAGTTTTTCTCTTCTTTTTTGTTTGTTTGTTTGTGTAGGCTATCTGAATGTATTTTTGCAAATAACCTTTTGTCTACACAAAAGAGGAAAAACAAAGACGATATGAAGGTGGTCCTAATTAGAGAATTGGGAGTAAGCAAATAAAAGCGGGAAAACTCCTCCCCTTTCTGCTATTTCCGGGGTTGAAACAGTAGCGTTGTTTGTGAAAAGAGAAACCAAATAGCGGAAATGAGGGCCTGATGCAGCGGACTCACCTCTCCCTGCCAGGTGGACTCTCCTCTTGTCTTTCGTGAGGGCGGACAGTAGCCTCGTCTCAGGACTCACCGCTGCGCTGCGAGCATCGGTAAACACAGAAAGATGACCTCCCGTGTCTCCATTTTGCTTGACCCCTTTTTCATTAGGGCTGCTGCCGGGTTGGCTCATCCTCAGCCCAGCCAGGAAAATCAGCCCGCTGCCCGCAAACCTTTTGTTTGGGCACCGTTGCCAGGCTACAGCACGTATATGGATACTGTCACCCCGGCAACGGTGATGGATGAGTTTATCACTCCCTAATTTGTGGGTCTGGTGAGTTTACTTTTGCCATCACAGTGAGCTGTCATCAAATAGACCAGCCTGTCTGGACGTGAAAGGACCAGTTTAGGTGAAGAGGCCAGTGCCACATGTATTAGCTGCAGCCTCTAACACCGACAACAAATCAGTTCAAAGAGGGTCCTTTGCCCCTCATTAGGTTTGTTTTGGTGGCTCCTCAAAGGCTCTGTAGCCTCCCTAAATTAATGAAGACCCAGTGACTTTAAGACACTGAGTCAAGAGGCATCAATTAGGGACAGTTAATTATTTGTAAGGTTGGAGGGGGGAGCACAAGAGCGCCTTTATTTATATTGCATTTATTTTACCACCGATTCTTAAAAACAACATGTTTTTCTTTTAAACACTGGCAAAAATATACCATTTTATCTTATCCAGAAACTGTCAAAATGTGAATTATCTTTGGATTTTTAAATTTCTGATGGTCCTTTGACACATGTGGAACCCATCCAACCAAATCTGAGCTGAAAATAGTGATATTTCGTTAAAATCAATTATCATTCATCTCATTTTGAAATCTGGACAAAAATAAAGCATGTACGTCCTAGCCAGCATGCACAACCAGAGTGAAAAATCTGTGCTTTTTATCTCCAGGATTTCGTCTTCAACTTTCATCTTTTAACTTTCAAACATCAAAGAGTAAGTTTTAAAAATCTAATAACTAATTTATGGTGGAGGGAGGGTAATGCATTTTCTGCCAGTCACACAGGGGGGCTCATGGAGAACTCCTTGAATCATCAGGGAGTGCCAAAAAAATGATAATTAAAAAAAACGAGAAAAGTCCCCCTCCTTCCACCCCCCTTTGATAAGTAAATAATATTCCCTTAATTTAACAGGTGTGTTGCAGGTTCACTTAGTACAGTCAACAGGTGCTGGACTTAGTTTTGCGTGTATAGCTATTGCTGTATAATTTGAAATGGATTTTTTTTTTGCTTTCATGGGTTTCACTGATCCATCTTTGTGCTGAATAGATGACTTTGTTAGATCAAACTTGTATCTAGATTTTAGGTGATTTCCTTTGAAATCACATTTGCTGCTGATGATATAAAATGTGTTAGGAGTAATATGCTGCATGTGCACCAAATCACACTTTTACTCAGATGCCAATAATTAAAGACATATCCAGCTGACCTACTGCATAATGCTCTTATAACAGGCCACCACTCTGCTAATGCAGCCGGCCTCTGGGAGACGGAGCTTGTCCTTTGGGGAAGAAAATTGAAGAACAGCAGTTTCAGGGGGTGAAGAAGTAGCCGTGAATCTCACAATTATTGCAAACCAGAATCAAAGTAATCATGTTGCAGCTATTACATGGAAGAGGCTCTGTTTCTCACTTTGTGAAGCTGGTAATCACAAATCACTGCACTAGATGGCAGTAAATGGCCAAACCGAGCAGTTAGTCTTGTCAATTAGCTGACCAGGAGGGATTTCAGAAAGAGTAATTTAAGGAAGAAACACAGTTTTCTTCAGCTTGCCTTCTCCAATGTATGCTTTTCAGCTATTTACGCAATAGCGTTTTTATGTGGAAAGGCGTGTTGAGACAGCTGTCAGTAGAAAAATTGGTGTCTTTACCCCCTCGGTAATGGATTTTCCCTTGTGGGATTGTTAAACATCAGTAAGTACAGTGAGAAAAGAAGTACTTTTCACTTACAGAGTAAAAACAAAACATTTACCTGTCACTGCTGGGATGTCAGGTTATCTGTGTTTGCCCTGTTGTTGATTGGAGTTAGACAGGTAACTGTCAAACAACAAAATAGGCCCTGAAAGGTACAAAATAACAGCGAAGAGTCATTATGTAGCCTGCTGATTACATGACTCAGGGGGTCATCTGAGAGAAGGACTTATAGATTCTTATGTATACCATACTGTCACATTTTGAATCTACTATTAGTTTGGGTATTGAAAGAAGATTCCTTTGTGGAAGTCGTAAGCTGGAAGCAGTGGTATGCAGTCATGCTGACCAAAATGAATCCACAATACCTAATCTAATTAAGCTGCTGAGGACTCAGTTAGTTTCAAGGATTCATAAGTGGTGAGCTCTGAAGTCTAAGTTTGGTGTCATTGGGCCTCTTTTTTTTGTCTGAGATGTCTCGTGTCCTTAAAATATCTGTGTGGCCTGAAGAAAACTTTGCCGTGACACTGACTCAGGACAAGTTGTCGGCACAGGAAAGGCTCGAAAGAAAAGCTGTGTTATACAGAATAGTGCGTTTTTCAAGTCTAGCAATATTTGTATGCAAAATCAAGAGAAGAGGGAGAGAAAATACTGCATACTTTGGAGCAGATCCAAGATTGAAAACTTTTAATCAAACACCAGTGTTTGACCTGAGTGCCATAGGCTTGATTAATGAGAAAAACTACACATACACTCTTTAGAAATTATCCCACTAGTGTCATTTACAACTTTTCCTTAATAGCTGCTTTTCCAACAAACAAGCAAAAAAAGAGGGACCCAGTGACCCAAAAAAATAAACATCTATGTGTACAGATTTTCTGCAACATAATTTCAATATAAAACAATAATGATTAAAAATATGGTTCTCTAATTAAAAAAAATTCTAATAACCTCCCCCTTTTTTAAAGTAACTTTTAGGTCATTTCCTTGTCACCTTTTAATAATTTCTTGCAGTTCGTGGCATTCTTGCTCAATTGGTCATTGCCTTTTTCCCCATGTTATTTTTTCCCCAAAGAAATGAATTTACTATGGTTTCAAAGGGTTAAATATTGTGTGAAAGGCGTCAATACGCAGCACAAGAAAAGTGATGTTGATCCAGGTTTTAAAGGGTTAAATGTGTAGTTTAACTTGAAATGTGTGTGTGAAATATGCAACTGTTTGTTTTTTTTAAAAAAAAATAGTCCCATTAGAGTGAACATCTTTTTTTCTTTTAGGCTACATGGGGCGTACACTCCGCCGGATGAGCTACCACGCTGCTGCTCATTATGGTGAATATCATTTTGCTATGATTTATCTCCCTCACCTTATTGACACAGTGGTGAATGATTGATTGCTTTGATTGTTTGTTTCCCATGTTAGTAGCTTATCAGATAGTCCCAGTTGTGGTTGTTCTTCTCTTTTCCCTAAAAGTTTGGATTTGATTTCAATCTAATTTTGCTCTTGGAACACATTGTAACTGGAATCAGCTGATAAATGTGTCCTAAACTCAGACAGGATAATTGTTCCCGTTCCCTGCTGGATTGATATTTCAGTGGTCACACAGCCCACCTGGCACAGCTAATGTTGGCTGCAGTTTGTTTTTAAATGTCGTGTACTCAGATCTTGGTTTACTTTTTAATTTCCCAAGTCTTTTAAATTTCTCTGATAGGATAACACGATATCTACTCAAACAGTAGCAGAGCCAGAGGCGATGGTGGTTTTGGTGGGCGGAGAAATACTATATGAAAGACAAAGATGTTTAGAATTGTGTCTTGAGCTCATATCAACAGCAGTTTTACATTACTCAGTGGGAGTCGGGGCCCCTCAGGGGTTCCCAAAATAAATCTAAAGGGGTCTTAATATTATTAAAGGGATAAGAAAATGCATACATCTGTACTGATTTTTCTCAAAATTTTACACATGCAGTACTGGACACTTCCTTCCCTTTTGGGCCTCTAAAATTCCTTAAACTAAAATAACCCTGAGAAGAAAAAAATCAAGTTTTAGTCAAACCTTGCATTGAAGAAATAATTTGTGGCAAGGGTCACACGTATGCAGTGTTTCATTTTATAGGCTCACGAGAAAAACCTTTTTGGGAGCCACTGTTATAGAAGGTAGTGATGATTCACTGATAAATGGTTGTGATATATAGATGCAAATAAAGGCTGTTATTACAAGTGACTTTAGCTAATGTATAGCATTCCCCCTTTTCTTGTTTGTTTGTTAGAAAATCTTATCTGATTAATGGCTCCCTTGTTTAAAATTTCTTGTTGGTTGCTCAGTCAAATTTGGGGGACTTCAAAAACTTTCAGGTTGACAGTTTCCAGTGTAAATGTCAATTCAGATAAAACATTCCAGTTAACATGATTTTCAGCCCCAGGCTTTTTGTGGCTCGTGTGACTGACAGAACTCAAGTGGTCTTATTGAAACTCTTCAAGCTTCATTATTTATCCACTGCAGCCTTGATGGTTTTTTTTTATCTTGGAGTTAAACAAATTCTTTACTTGATGTGAACTTTTAGTTCTGAAAATGACCAGTACAATGTCAGTACTTGAATATGGATATTCAGTTTTTACCTGAATATATGAAACCTAAAATACAAGTTTTTCAATCATATGAAAAGGCAGCGTCAAACCGTATTAATCCTGATAAATGGGTTTCAAAGTAAATATTTCAGTGTAAACTTAGTGGTGTTTTAGTGTTATTGCAGCTTTTCACTTCCATAGCAGCGAGTTTGCAAACAGAACACACGTGACCAGTGTTACACAGTTTCATAATATTTTATTTTTCAATGCAACAGATAATGTCATGTGAGTAACGCATGACGAGGTGTCCCTGTATAACAAAACAATGGATGAGGTGGGGGTGATGTTTTCTCCATAAAGTCCATTACTTTTCTATATGTGAACATTTTTGAGTGTGTTGTTGAGCTTATACCAGGGAGTTATATGGTAACATAGCATGTAGCCAGCCAATCAGAAATCAACATTTTTCAGAGCCACTGTCTAACTTAAAGTAATAATCTCAAAGATTTTAATTCAAATGAATGTCTTTCAAGTCACTATTTTTTTGCTGAATGAGGTAACACAATAGTGACTGAGCCTGTGGCCCACTGAGAGTATTGCAATATATACTGTATATATTTGCAATATTCAATATTGACAGATTGCAGAAAAAATGCTGCATTAGGTTACTGTGAATGCAAACCAAACACTTTCTGCTGCTGCACCTTCAGTTATAAAGTATTTTACTGCTGTGACAGTAAGTTTTGGCATCCAAAATGAAATATATTGAAAAAGGAAACAATGGCAGTGAGAAATGTTCCACTGAAAAATAAAACACAGGCATTAGACACAGTTTTATTTGGTTTTGGTATTTCTTGTGTTTTTAAATGACAATATTTGAATTTTTCTTCATGTTAGCTTTTCAGGTTTTATTTATTTTTTTATTTTAAGTTTATTTTCAATCTTCTTCAGATTTGTTTTGTTTGTTTTTTGCTTTTTGCCTCTTGTCAATATTTGAGGCTAGGAGAGCATGTTTTACATGAAATCCACATAATGAAGAAGGACTGGCTCTTCTTGACCCACAGTCCTTCAAGATTAAAGCCTGTGTTTTATTTTTAGGTAAAACTTTAATTATTGGTAATGTTTCCTTTTTCAAAGCAAATTTTTATTACTGTTATAGCTCAATGCACTTACTACCATTTTTCATAAAAAATAGCCTATAAAAACAAAATGATGGGTCATTTTTGGCATTTTTTGACAGTGGATCAGTTTGAAATATTGCAGGGAGTGAGGAGTAGCCACAGTGAGCTGTTAGATGGAGAGCTGCAGGCGACAGGCTGCACACCTCCAAATTAGCGAGGACCAGCTATTCTCCCTGTGCCCTGCTGTCTGCAGACTCGCGCTGTGTGCAGCGCGACATCAGATCACAGATTCTCACAGAATGATGGAAAAAGACCAATTATTGCCTTACCTTGTTTTAATTAAAACGACAGTAGTTTGTTTTGTTGCCCCGAGGCCTCTGCGACCCATAGTGTTAAACCGCAGTTAATACCACCAGGACCTACAGGTGTCACCAAATTAACCAGGAAATCTTGGAGATCGCCACTTAAAGATAGATGAGGAAACTTAAGCAAGATAATTATTGTGTGGATACAAAGTCCAGACTCAAGACAAAAAGATTAAGACTGAAAACAGACACAGGAGCAGAATATTTGAATGCACAGCCCTTTGGTTCAGCTCATACTACACTGACAAGTTTGAGTTTGTGCAATGACAGTAAAGACAGTCCTGCCAGAATCATGACCTTTTATTAAGTTAGACAACTTTTGTACTTTGCTACAGATTCAGTGTATTACAAATACACTCGATAACTTACCAGGTAATATACTGTACAACATTAGTTCACGCTGTCATTTTAGAAACCACAGGCCACATTCTGTGTCCAAAGGTTAACTGGAACACATTTAAAGGTTGCACTTCTGTCCATGGAGACAGTCACCGTAATCCCGTCCAAACAAAACCAGCTGTTTCTCCACAGTCAGACCAGTCCTCTGTTTGGGTTTAGCTCAGTTCAGCTACCTTTATCAGCCAGTGGTGGTACTTCAACTTGTCCTCGTTGCTGTTTGGTTCTAGTCTTCAAAGTACTCACAGTAGTAGCCGGGGAACATTGTTTGCCTCAGTAGCTCGACATTTTACAGTTCATCCGTCCTTTTCCTCCAATCTGGAGCTGAAAATAGATAAAAGACATGATGAGTGAATGTCACATGTGATTTACTCGTATCTAGTGTATTTTAAAAGTAGTGGATATAGATGAAGTGTGGTTATTGGTCTATACAATATTCTAAACATTTAGAAGTTAAGATGAATTGGAGAAATAGGATGACAAAGTAATTTCTTCACTTTTTAAAACTCTATAGTTTTCCATTAAATTCTTAATGGCTGTGATATTTTCTTAGCCTTGTCGATTTGTATAACTGACAACCACTTGATAACAAGGTCAGCCAGCTGTCTGGAAAAAACTCATCATTGCTGTGATGTGCAGCCATGTGAGATGTGACTCTACAAACAAATGAGCTTTTTCTGCGTACTTCAATATGACTTGTTGGCCTGCGCTGTTCACACCCTGTATTCCAGTTCCGATCAGATAAGAAACCTCCATCACAACAACAAAGGTTTGCTGTCTTACTAGTTATATCACTTTTATTTCTTTTTTTATTGCTAATTAAAAAAAGTTATTTCAAGGGTTGCCCTCTTCCTTTCATGCTTTGTGAAACTCTACCTTTTTTTTCTCCAACAAGACAGGAATTCTGATGCTATCTCCTCCACTGTACATGTCTCCACAGGAAGACATAAACTACCTAAAACTGTGAGATTCACAGAAGTGAACAAATACAGGGAAGGAAAATCTATAGAAAATAGTTAACAGCATGGCTGCATCGGAATTGCCATTGTTTTATGAAAAGTAATTAAAGTAATAGTAAAGGAGTTAAGCTCGTCAAAGTTGAGGAAAGTCCATCCATCGTCTGTGACTTTTTTCTGTCTTTAAAGGAATAGTTTGCCCATAAATGATCATTTTTCATTTGTATATCAATTGCTCACCCAGTGTTACCTTAAATTTGTGAAGAATTTTTTTTCTGCGTACTTTTGCATGAATATCAATGTAATGGAGCAGAGGTTGAATGCATGCGCCTACCCAGGCATGCTACTTGTTTTCACATGAGACTGTTTATGCAGAGGTGCTATAAGGTTTAAGTAAAAATACATGTGTTTGGGAAGCACTGAGCACACAACTGGATAATTAAGACTTTGATTGTACTGCACGAGTTGTGTGAGAGTTTGTATATGTATGGTTTGATATAGTTTTCTGCTCATGACTGAAATTCATCACGAATTTTCCCCGTTTTTCAGGTTCTTTGGTCACTGTGGAAGCATGCGAGAAAAACAACATTTCTTCAGGAATTCAACATAACACGGTGAGTAACTGATGCATGTTTCATAATTTTGGGGATGAAGTGTTCCTATCAATCTGCCCGTCAAAGAGTGGTTGCAGTAGCATATTTGAATTAATTCTATAGGAACACCTCTCTAGTGCGATAAAATTCAATTGCACCACAAACTATAGTCTCCAGAGGGACATAAAGTAAATTTGTCATTAAATGCATTAGTTTCAGCTAGATGTACCTAATAAACTGGTACTGAGTGAAGAACCACTGACAAGATTAAGCAACAGATAACTTTTTTAGTCTTCTGCCATTATTAGACAGGATAGCTTTAGAGTGAGAGGGGGGAGAGAGAGGGAATGACATGTAGTAAAGGGCAGTGGGTGCAAGGACTGTATGTGGGTTGCCCACTCTACTAGTTTCGCTACTGCCCATGGAGGATATTTTAATGAAACAGTTAATAAAGTGCCAGCCCAATATTACCCTCAACCTCATTTTGAACAAATACATACCCTGAATGACCTTTAAGAACAGCTAGCTGCAATAACCAGTTAAAGGTCACCAGAAGTTTAACCAACCAGTGAGCCCAAAATCCAGATGATATTAACTGGTCATACAGACAAACACATGAAAAGCAGATACTTAAAGTTCCATGCATTATTATGTAGATTTTAGATCAAATTGTATAGCTCTATCTCAAAATGCAAGCTCATTTTAAAAGACTGTCACTGTGTCAGAGTTAGTCAGAGTATTAGATGATCGTTTTTAGGATTGTAAATACCATCAACAGCAAAAGTAAAGGCTAATTCTAAATTCACTCTTTAATTGGAACAAGCTTTGTCCGCTTGCCATCGGCAGAATCCTTGCAGGTAAATACACGAACATACATTTCTTGTGGGTTGTAAGTGATGATTGAGAGGGATTACTTATGAATCTATAATTTTTTGTTTGTTTGCTTTAGAATATTCCTGCTCTGTATAAATTTAAATGTTAAATTGTTATATAAAGAATGACTGTAATACACTGTCTTGATACAGCGTTGATTCTAGCTGCTGTTGTGGGTATACAGCTGAAAAAAAAATTGTGTTTGCTCAGCTCCCGGATGCCTCCATTTAAAGACCGCGATGCAGTGTGATTGTTTCTGATATCAGTCAGGCTTGAAAGGGAGTGCTGGAGGTTTCCCACAGGTCACTGCCACCATGTTTTGCTTTATCCTGCTCCTTGTTTCATGCTCTCTTAGGCCTGATCTGACTCTAGGTTAACTAGATGCACATTATGGAAGCCGGTGTATGAGGTTGGGTCGGCATTGTTAGTGCACTCAGAATTACAGGGTTCGCAGCACAGGAATAAAAGCATTAATGTGCATCGCCTCCTCCTAAAACCCCATCAAAACATCAGGATGCCCTAATTTGCAGTGACTGATATTCTCTCTGCTGTGCCTTAACGTATTACACCAGCATTATGGCCACTTTGAGATCACACAGAGCTTTAACCTGCTGCACATTAACAGCTCGATGCAGTAAAAAGCTTGTCAGTCACAGGCTCTGCAGCAAATGTCTGTCTCCAGTCCAAATTTAACACATGACTCGCCCTACACAGTACATGATACATTAGAAATAACTATCCAGATTTACTGCATGCTATATTTTCACACATAGTGCGATAACAAATATTCACTAACACAGCATTGGGCACTCTGGGAGGACTCGGCAATCTTGTGTGGGAAATACAAGTATATATCTACATATTTAGCCAGCTAATGATGCAATTTGTCCCAGTAACACAGTCATTTATAAACCTGAAATGCTAGAATTATATACAAAACATCCTTTCAGATGTGTTCTCATGAATATGTTCGAAATATTTACACAATCATTTGGAATAATGAGCCACTTTTAGTGACTTTATTGAGTCAGTATTTATACTGGAAATGACATTCTCCATCTCAGTCACTCTGTGCTTTGTCTAATGCCGGATGATTCATGCTTTTTTCTTCATCTTTTTTTTTAGCTCACCATATGTTAAAGTCCACAAGCTAATAATATGAATGTGTATCCAAACATGCACCATTTTTATTTATTTTTCTGTCATGAGAACAGTCCATAAAATCTGTTCTCAACAGTGGGTCAGTGAAAGTAACTACATTGCTGTCCCAAATACCAGTTTTGGGCTTCGAGGCTTCAGTGAGAGATATCTGTGATTAACTGATGCTTGAGCCACTTTGTTAGCATGCAGGTTGCAAATACATTAGTTAACAGGGGCATAGCACCAGATTCTGGGCCCTATGCATAAGCAGTCTCTGTGGGCCCTCCACCCTTCCTCTCTTTCTCTTTTTCTCCTTTCTTTCTTTTTTTCTTTTCTTTTTTTGGAGCCCCAATCTCCCTCTCTTTGGAAAGACATAACAATGGTTGCTCCAGCAGCATAAGCAATCACTTACTCAGCTTTAGCTACGTTAAAGCCTCTTTTACAGCAGGGAGTCCGGCTGGGTTCATTTTGCACACATTAGAACAGTTATTTTATATTTCCACTGTGACAAGTTGTGGACGGTACCAATAAAACCGTCCCCATTTTTTGCCACCCTTCTTTTGGGGTACCTAGCACATTGATCCGTGGCTGGTGTTGAAGCCTTTTTAACTGCTGTTCATATTGTGAAGTTTTTCATACATAAGTAAACTATAACTTTAAATTAAAGGGATGATTGCAGCCTCTAGCAGGAGCTTTAGGCTGAGAAAAAATACTAATATTGACTAAACCATTTAACACCTTTTAAGGGGTAAGAGGAGCCTCGAAGAGCTTCCACATTTTTTTTGTTCAGAGTTCAGTCTTACAACAAATTTGTTTCAGACAATTTAAATTTAGTTAGGACACAGATACGCCAAAGGATATATATATATATATATATATATATATATATATATATATATATATATAAAACAATTCAAAACAAAACTTGATTTGTCAAGCTTGTTGTAGATTTGTAATATGCCAGCTTCTTTTGGCGTATCTGGCACTTTACTTTCGGGGGTCATCTTAGTCAATTTTGAAACTATTCAAGATGCTTGAATTTTTTGACATCTTGCTAGCAAATCTGTAGGGCTGTTGGTTAAACAGTCCTAATTTCAGTAAGATTAGACTGCTGGTTATTAATGTTATATGAGAGTGAGCCAAGTCACAAAACGATCAGAGTTTAAATGTTATTGTTCTAATGTTGATGCATAATGAATGATGTTGGATTTCTTAATTTATTGGCTATTTTGGATTTATGAGGCATTCAAATACTGATTTGGACGTTGATTACTGAGGCAGCAATGGCAGCTTATTAGTGTTAAGGTCAGCCCTGATAGTTTTTTTTTCATAACATGGAGGGCATTTTAATGTGCATTTGGTGGCCATGCAAGGTGTCTTTCATTCTTTAGAGCTGATTTTCTCACCAACAAGTCAATAAGTCGTTTCCTCATGTGCATCTCTTGATACTTTAATTTTGATGCACTGACACATCTTGAGCACACGTTTCCCGCAGAGTATGAGCTGTGATAATGATTCTGTGTGCCTGCGTGGCGCAAGTAAGTCTGCAGGAATATTAGTCCTGTGTTTATGCTCTAAACCAGTCTAGACTCTTCATTTCTGCTCCACATTCACAACTCAGTTTAGTCTACAACCTAGTTGGCTGCTGTTTGAAATAATATATTCCCCTTTGTTAGCTTAATTTTAGTGCTTTCAATCATGGATAAACTGTGCTAACAAAGTCCCTCTGCTCTTAAAACACTGTGGTGCCTTTTAAATACATGAAGATTTTCTCTTAAATACCTCCAATACACATATTAAGACTAATGCAGTAGCTGCCTTTCTCACTTCAGAGCACTATGATTGACCAAAACAAAGCAAGAGACAGCTTGATAAATTAATGCTGTGGAGAAAAAAAGTTACGGGCATTAGCCTCCACTTCAACTTTGATGACCAAAACACAGAGATAGCTGGATTAGAGATGCTGTTACACAGAGAATCTGTGAAAAATTGAACTTGTCATATCACATGGTGCATACGTGACAGAAGCTGAAGGCTGCTGTGGGTGTTGATAAGAGCAACAGTGATATGCCTGCATGTATTTCTATGAAAACAAAGTAACTGGTGATAATGGCCATTCTCTGCAGTGCTGCCACTCCTACCTAGTAACCATTCATTTCAGTGGTTGTGCCTCGCTTTTTATCAGACCTGTGATACATCAGCTCCTGGCTTAACCAAACCTGCTGTTCCATGTTGTCTCAGGATTTAAAGGAAATATGCAGCTCCATCACTCTTTTGTGTTGGAAGTTAAATAGATATAGAAGGTTGTCAGGGATGACTGAGGCCCAGTGTGGGCAGTCTGAAGCAATAACTAACCACTTCAGCCCCCCAGACTGTACCTGGAACTGTTTGTCGTATTCATTCGTCAAACCTGTCTTCAAGCCGCAGCCCCTGCCAGAGTCATTCTCAAGCGGCTGGTCTCACTTATGTTTGTAATCCTGCTCAAAGCGCAGGGTGAGTCCACTGAGCCTTCCCCTTGGGGTGATTTACTACAGATCACACCAGGCTCCTTTTAAGGAAGACTTTTATACGCTCCTAAATGTCTCCTGTTTTACACTCCCATTGATTATGTGTCTAAAATTCCGCTGAGACGATGTCATGTAAAGAGAAGAGAAATATGACATATAGTGAGAAGTAAATACTTAAAATGAAACAACCCACTCTAATAAAGCATGGTTACTTGTGGGGATTCACGTAACAAAGCGACGGCTGCAGTACAGGAGATGTGCCACTTTTCAAATAAAATTGAATTATGAGTTGTGAATTGGAAATTTATGCTCTGAAACTGAGCTACTTATTTTATATTTGTTCAAACATTACTGGAATTAAATGGATAGATTTAATCTTAATTTCAAACACTTTTAAATTTACAGTGTGTATGATATTGGAAATGAGCTACAATTTAAGTTTGTGACATTAAAATCGCATCAAAAACCTTCAATTGTGACACATGTTGGAAACGTCAGCCAAACATGGTGATTAATTATTCCTTTTTACGAGATTTTACATTTTGTACATTCATGCTTTGTTAAGTAACGTATATTCTTTGCCTCGTTTGAATTTTAAAACTGTACTGCTATAATAATATCTGAAATTTAAAGCTTTCTGGGAATTCAATTTTGAATCTCTTAAAACATCTGAATTTTGATAACCAGGCATTCAAAAACGTCATTGAATTGTATTCAGTTTTGAGATTTTATATTTACTCAATTCAATTTCAGAGCACACTATTCAGTAATAAATAATATGCAAATGGCATTATTCTTAGACCATAGATAGTCAGCATTTACTTAATAGATTACTTTCTTAAAATTGTTTCCAGATCTTTCTAGAGTTATGATGTAACTCATTACAACATATCCGCTTGTATTCGGTGACAGGCCCGCTGTCATCTTGTAGTGGTGTATTCAACCAGCCTGGTTGAACCTGTGTTAATGAGGGTGTTCTCATTGGCTGTCAGACTTGTAAACAGCTCTCTAGTTATAGGGGAAGTCTTGTGCATAAGTGATAAAGATTTATCTGCTGCAGTGGGTGTTGGGCAGGGCACTCTGAGGCCCACTGACAGGCAGAGAGCCTCACTATTATTTGGAAATGTCCTCAAATGACAAATCACCCTGTACTTCTATACAGAGCCTCTTTACAGTCATCTTTGTCATTATGGGATTGTTTTTAGGCAATGAAATGATAAAAAGGATCTACATTTTACAGTTTGAAGGTTTCTATAAAATGTAAATGAGATAATACTGTTAACTGTTATTAACTAGTGTGCCAACAATATACCCACCCCAAACACAGTACAAACAATATTTTGCTATTGACATCGGCTGGATTCAAATATTGAATGCAGGTAACGCAGTAACTGATACAGCTACAGTCCTTCAACATTTGTTGATTCATGCAAAATCAAATGATTGAGTTTCACTTTTGATTTTGTAATGTTAGTAACACCCCGCAGCTATTTTATTCTCAGACAGTACCACATTGATGAATAAGAGCACATCCAAAGATGGATTTTATCGCTGTCATTTGATAGAGCTTTGTTATCTGCAAAAGGACGTACAAAAACAGCAAGTAGTGAAAATTGTTTGACTCTCCGTGACATCGATTCTACGTTGTTCAAAAGCTCACGTCACATGATATAACACAGATTTAACAGTCACTGTTGATGAAAAAAAAAGAGAAAGGACAAAGGTGAAAAGGAAACCAGTGGCCGTGGTCACTTACTCCCTGATGCACCTCGCTGTAGAGTTTAGATCAAAAGTTCATGAGTTGCTTTCAAAAAAGATGAAGTTAGATTAAATTATGTAATAATAGGTCATGCATTTTAATTAATTGTCTAATTAATTTAAAAAATCTAAAAAGTTAAAACACTGAGATGACTTAACTGTAGATTATTAAATATTTCCCGTAGTTCAATCATGGATGTCCAACATTAGCTGTCAAAATGATTCCTTTCATTGTCTTTAAAGTCAGATTTTACAGTTTGTACTTGAGGAGGTGGGAGTTTTGATGTGATTGTTGAAAGGGGGCATTTTTCAAACATTCATCATACTTTAAAAAGGATTGTGTGAGTAAAACAAGATGAAGACAAGGGAACTTACAATTTGGGTTCTGGTTCTGATAATTCGCTGAACTGCGTGTTGCCGTTAGACTGCAGAGGACCGAGGGAAGCCTCCTCACTTTTAATGCTTCCCTGAGTACTCGCCACTCTCTCGTTGCCCTCAGTCCTACTGCTGGGAGACTTGTGGAAAGAGCCGGCTGTGCCTGACTCAGCCTGCCACAGAAAGCAGGAGCAGCGCGTCCGCAACTCTTTATAGAAAGCATTGAGCCGCGGGGTGTACAGCCACGGACAGCCAAGGAGGTTCTTGAAAGCAGTACGAAACTCCGGACTCCTGCAGTAGATGATAGGATTGAGGCCGGAGTTGATGTAACCCAGCCAGTTTAACAGTCGGAAGATCCTCTCTGAGGGAATGTCTCTTTCAAATGCATTTATGATGTTGGCCACAAAGAATGGCAGCCAGCACACAGTAAAGGTCCCCATGATGATTCCCAAAGTCTTGATCGCCTTGTGCTCTTTGACGAGCATCAGCCGGGAAGGCCTGCGCTTGGCACTCTTTCTCCGCGCTACACTGCTGGAACCTGCACACGACGTCGGCAGGATATTGTTGATGTGGAGGCCAACTTGTAACTGTGCTGTTTGACACTCATTCTGGAAACGCATGCGATTCTTATCTATAAGCTGGACCTGCCGTGTGGCTATTAGAAAGACTTTTGCATACACAAATATCATTATGAGCAGTGGAATGTAAAAAGACACTATAGAGGATATAATGGCGAAGGCCCTGTTTGTCACAAAGTCGCAGCATGTAGGGGTTTCATAGCACTCCCTCGCTGCTGGGTCGTCATTATCACGCCAATACCCCTTCATGATTGGCACAAAGGAAATTAAAGCGGACACAACCCACACTAAACAAACTATTACCCTGGCGCGCCACTTATTAAGTAGCATATTGTATCGGAGCGGCCTCGTTATGGCTATATACCGGTCCACTGCGATGACGCAGAGCGTCTCAATGCTCGCCGTCACACACAGGACGTCCACAGAAGTCCAGAACTCACAGAATGTGTCACTGAGCTGCCAGTTACCTGTCACTACAATAGTGGCCCCCAGAGGCACCACGAGGACCCCCATGATGAGGTCCGCACAAGACAGGGACATAATGAAAATGTTTGTGGTGGTCTGTAGCTGTGACGTGCGAGCCACAGCGATGATGACGAGCAGGTTTCCCAACACTATCGTCAGTATGATGATGACCAGTATGATGAGGCTCCAGGGTCCCAGAGCAGCGTGATAGGGCTCTGTTCTGTTAAGCACATAGGATGCTGAAGTGCTCAGGTTGCCATCCATTATTCACAGTCAGCTGGTTACCAAAGTTAGTTAGTTACCAAAACTGAAGAATCTGCACTTCTTACAAGCATCATAAATTTTCTCAATAAATAAAAAAATATGATTTGCTTTGCAGTCACATTTTACACCTTTGACGTCTTGTTTGTATTCAAAAGGTTGTGGTGGCTTCCCATGTTTCCCAAGACTTGATTGTTGATGGCAGTTCGTCTGGTGTGGGCAACGACAGCATGTTCTCCCAAAAAGATGTATCCAAACTGTCCTCAGGGCTGAAGCAATATTAGCTCACAGAGTTCCAGCATTTTCACCAATCCAGGAAACATTAGTGAAAAAAAGTTTTCGAGAAGAAAATCCGGCCGAGTCCATTTAGATACGTCCAGTGGGATTAGAGTAGTTTGCAGTGTTTTCCATTAAATCTTGCATGAGCCACAATGCCACAGTTGGACTGCTGGAGATCAAGCAATAGTGACGCTGTTGCAGGAACCACCAGAGTGCACCAGAGTGGCTGCCCACTCTTTCTTTTGCTCTCTCTCTCTCTCTCTCTCTCTCTCTCTCCCTCTCTCTCTCTTTCTCTCTCTTTACCAAGATTGTATTGGCTCTAATCACACCCCGGCTGAAGGCAGAGGGGAGGAGTTGAAAAGTGTGCCGAAGCCATACAGGGATCAGTACCCTAACAGAGCCACACACACATTCAGAGACTCACACACACATACACACACACACACACACACACACACACACAAAATGACACACATTTACAACTATAGGCAGTGAGTTAATCCTGCGTTAGAGCGTATAATGTGTGTCAAAATTGAAAAATTATCTTTGTGGCACATGTTGTTTTCTTGTAAGTTTCAAAGTATGTGATGACTGTCAGCTCTTTACTCTTGAATGTCGCTGATGCTGTGTTGAGTGTAGCAGCTGCACTAAGCTTGTTAACCCATTAAGTGTATCTGTCACCTGACTGTGTCAACAATATGACAGGCTTTTCCACTGCTGGCTTCTGTTCTGATTGTCAAATGATGCTGGAGTATGTCAAGCACACACTTCAAGGCTCAACAACATGTTTTGTCATTCATTTGAGTATGGGCTTTGCAGTAAACATGAAGGTTTTGGACTGTCTTGGCAAGTTTCGCTGTTTGTGATTATAGCTCATTATCTACACTGTAATACACCAACTCTAAAGGTTTATTTGTTATCCAGTTTGTGGTCAACTTTGCAGACCACAAGGCACGAGGCAATCCCGACTGTAGAGAACAGGAAATAAGTGCCCTCTCTTTGACTCAAAGCTGTAAAAGAAAATAATAGATGGCTATCTCGCTGTTACTCAAGTCGGTGCGCTGAAGAAGAACAATCAGGCAAATGCCTTCCATGCGATTCACTTCAGATATCCAGTGCACCGCTGCGGCGCTGAGCTCTCTTGTCACCGAGCAGTTCCTTCTTTGGTCTGATCAGCTGTACGACTGCAGCTGTGATTGCTCTGGTTTTATTCCCACATTGCATTTTATTTCTGCTTAATGAGAAGAGGGAATACTTTTCATACCTCTTTACTGAACATACCTTTCATGATGATTTTTGCCCTGAGTATTCCAATAATTTGAAATTAACCATATAAAATTGAAAGGTGATAAGTCAACAGCAGTGGTATGTTCACAACCGCTGCCCCAAATAAACTTCTTTTTTTCAGGTTAAACCCGTTCAACATACAATAGTGAATGCCAAAGTTTCAAAGATTTTGCCAAAATATTAATGCTACTTTATCACAGCAGAGGCTTTGAGCATCACTGAGTTGTAATGCTAAATAAACACATGGCATCAGTCATATTATGTACTCTTTTACAAAGCAGCTAAGCTACACTTTATTGCTGAGAGTTAGAAAGGGTCAGTATCTCTTTCTTATCTGTCCGTTTAATATTAAACTACAGCCAAAGGATGTTTAGCTTAGCCTACAATAAAGAGATGGGGAAACAGCTAGCCCGGCTCTGTTGGAGGGCAACACAGTCAAACTACCAGCCTGTCTAATGCCAGTAAAATCTGTGTTTTTGTATGGATAAACAAATAAGACACAACGTGTTCATTTGTGAATTTTAGTGGTGTGGATCGGTGGATTTCTTACCTAAAGACACAGCAGTCTGTATGCCAAGATAACCTGCTGCTGGCTCCAGTTTCCTGTGAAAACACAGTGACATGTTTTTTTTTGTGATTTGCACTTTAGATATAGCATCAATTTAGGGTAATAAATGTATTTCAACAGACACTGGACATACTACCCATTTCTTTAAGTCATTGAACTTGAGTTTTGATATCTGCAATTAGCAGAAAGCTGTCTGCATTTGTATTTATTTGTTACCAATAAATGTCAGTGCTAAAACAAATAGCCTTTAGAGAGATCTAATAGATGTTTAATCTAATTACACTGTGGCATGCTTTTCTTTGCCATCACATGTCTTTCATCCCATTTGGTCACCCTTAAGTTTATATTTGAAAAGGATTTTTTTTTTGTCTGGGTCACTTTGTCACTCATCAGACAGGAAGTTGTGGAATTGTGAGTGCATTCACAAAAGGGAAAAGCGGGCAAAAGCAAAACACTGGCGCCTTTTTAAACTTGAGGCCCCATCTGACTGCATTTCTGTAGATGAAGGTCACTGTTGTGGAGCTGACAGCTTGATAGATGCTCATTTGTCTTTGCGTGAGAAGATGCCATTGGTGGACCTGGACCTGGTCCTTGTGTAGTCAAGCAAGGCAGCTGGCACAGGAGGAGTTGTTGATAGTGAAATCAGCCATGACAGCTTTTCTCAACATTACAGAACAGGTCCTGTCATGGTAATATTACAATGTTTTGCATGCAGTCATTCATATTAATAATAGTAGCACATTAACTTTTAACACTTTTTAAAAGAGATGGTAACAAATGCTTTACAGACCATATAAGCAGATCAATCCGTGCAGCTCGATTTATATGTTCTAAAACATAACTGTGCGTAAATATATACATACAAACACACAAAAAGGCACATACATTATATATACACACATGCTTTGTAGATACGCTTCACCACATATGCAAATAAACATGGACGCACAACACTGGAACTTTGTCAAATGCCATCCGAAAAAAATGCGTTTTTAAATGTTTTTAAAAAGTGGATACAGATGTCGATAATCGTATCTCTACAAGAAGTCCATTCCACAGTTTTGGGAGCCCTGACAGCGAAATTATGATGCCTCTGTTCACAAAATTAGACCTGGGAACAGCAAGAAGCAGCTGACTAGCTGATTATAAAACCATTTTCAGGCTCATAGGGTATTAAGAGATACATCATGTATTCTGCTGGCCAGGCCAAGTTGTGCTTAAAAAGTGAGTAATAACATTTTTTAAATTGATTCTAAAATGTATAGGAAACCAGAGTGATGTGATGCGAAGACAGGTATGGTATAGTCCCTTGTGGTCTGAACCTGTTGTAGCCATGAATGTTGCTCCTAACTGAGGTCTAGAAAAATAAAAGCATGTATCACCTTCTCCGACTGCTGGAGGACAGAAAAAAAAAATTATAGAGAAAAACTTGAATGACTGCTTTGACCTGCTTTTCAAAAGCAGGTTTGGACCCAAATGTGACTTCCAAATTTCTGGCAGTGTGTACAGCATAGAGAGCTTAAAAAAAAACAAAACAAAAAACAGCTGGCTTTGAGCACTTCAGTCTTGTAGTGTGGACGGATCAGTAAAACCTCTGTTTTGTTATCGTTGAGCTCAGGTAGGTCCGTGTCCAATCTTTAATTTTATTTTGGCTGTGATGCTGGGAAATAAAGCTATTGGGGTCATTGTGGTATATATATTTTTAATTTGTAACCAAGTATACAAACTAAAAATATTTTTATATGGCTCTTATCCCAGCACTTTAAAAAAAATAGAAAATAACCAAGTAAACAAACTAAATGATCCCTCAATCTCTTAGTGTAGCATTTGTTTTTTCATCAAAATAACAAAGTAAACTAAAATGTGTCTTCAGGAATTTCTCTCAAATGCACTTAGTGCAGCAGTGGACTAAAAGTACAGAACACTATAAATGAGTAAGTAACAACAAATAAAAAATGGACACAATTCATCTTATTACAGCATTATAGTAAAACTACTTCATTAAAAATGAAAAACAGAAATTTAAATTCCACAAAGTGGTATAGTAACAACTTCTACTTATTTGGGTTGTAGCATCAAGATAAAAACCTGAAAACTTCCTGCAAATCATACTCTCTGCTGACAACACCTGTGTGATGCGGACATAAACAAAGAAGCGGGTGGGGCACGTGCTTAAAATAATTATTCCCCGTCTATTGAAAAATGCGAGATTGGGCCTGGTACCGATCCTTCTGATCCAAGATACCCGAGATACCAGCCCAGTCACCCAGATGGTTTCTAAGAATTTAATATCAAGGGACGCACTGATATTAAGAACTAAACTAGAACAGAGCCCTCCATCTGCATTTTAAAAGAAGGCGATAGTCACTTTAAGGAGAGCTGTCTCTGTACTGTAAAGAAGCTTGATTGGAAAATAAATAAAAGGTCAAGGTTAGATTTTTTTCAGAGGGGTTGTATGACAGCATTATTAAAACTGCATGGAAAGTTTTCAGTGACTAATGAGGTATTTATAATAGAAACAACAGAGGTGCCCACATTATTTTTGGCCTCTTTAAAAAGATGTGCTGGGATTACATCTAAAGCACAAGTTGCTGACTACATGCCTCTGAATGTTTCTTTCAGATTTGTGAAAGAGGCTCAGTGTGAATGACAGTGGGCATAACAGGGGACAGTAAGATACGAAATTAGCTTTTTACATTTTTACATTTTTACATTTTTACATTTTCATTTCCTCATGTATGACGTCATTTAACCATTTGTGCCAAATGTGTGAAGTCCTTTCTCTGAAACAGTGGCAACGTGTTAAATGATCTCCTAGTCATTCAGATTAACACCAAAATGTTTACAACACCCTTACCTGTTTCGGGCATTGTATGAAGTGAGTTAACTCTGGACAGCAGCTGCATGCTCCCTTTGGGGAAAAAAACAGATTTACATTGCAGTTCATGATGGCAGGCTGTATTTCATCAGAGCAGTCATAAGACTTTTTGAAAGCCCGTTTATGACATGCTTGCGCCCACATATACTGTTCCCTGGGAATATTTCCCTCCTCTCCATGGAAACCTCACAGGAAATATGTCCCAATCAACTAATAGTCAAAAAAACTTCTGGTATTTCTCTGTCAAGACTAACTGTGTATTGGGAAGGCATGATCCGTGGCAGCCATCTGGACTTTACAAGCTTACGTTTCAATTCACAACACAATCCATCTGGTCAGTGCCAACACTCCCATGCGTGCTAAAGTCCAGGCAGTCAGTCTCCCACTCAATGTCAGTGGAGAAAGCCGGAGGGTGTAGGCTACATGTTGCCGACATCAGTTCTCTCATATTCAGCAGGACTGATAACAGGTCATTTGCTAAACACGAGATGTAGATTTTTCAATGAGTGGCTCCTCAAAATGTTTGGATCTGCCAGAGTGCCAACCATTGCTTTTCCAGGAGACAAGAATTTTATGTCTTCATCTGTCAGAGGTAGAACGAGAGCTAGTGTGGTATGAATGTAAACATGAAACGAAAGGGTTCATGCTACTTTAAAAATAAGGCTCCACATCTAATCTGACCGCACAATCTGTGCCATGTTCATGATCCTACAGGTTTAACGACTGTGATTGAAATCCAGATTAAATCCCATCATATTTTTAGTTTTCACACAATGCCTCAACCACAGTTTGGATTGTTGTGACTTTTCTGTACATCAGATGTTTATGAATGCCTCCTGTGGCACAGGAAACTCCACATTAGCCAGAAAAGCTAAACACGACTTGAAGGAGAAGCATGGCTCCAAATGCAAAACTAAAAACCCCCAAACACTACTGACGGCTCTTGTAGAAAATCTGTAATATAATAATATGCATAACATGTATTGTGATTTACGTAAAGGAAATTAAATTTGACTGGAGAACATTTCTTCCTCATGTGTGCATCCTGTGGGGGTTAGAGCCAAAAAGTAGTTCCCTGGCCAGCAGTTATATAGCGTGAGATCATGTGTTGAGGTGAGAGGAGGGTTGTCCAGTCTTCCATAACTATCATGTTGTTGGTAAATCACGCTCATTATGCGCTGAGTGGAACCACATGCGGAGATTTAGTGGAGTGTCTTCTGGGGGGCAGTATACAGGGAGTGCAGAGGCACTGATGTCCTTCCATAAACTCTGGAGAGACATTTAAGACCAGTGTCAGGCTATTTTAAGTATTTCATTCTGAAAACCAAGCTGAATGTATACAGATGCTTCCATTCTCAAGCTCATAAAATTGACAGGACCTTTTGCATTATTCACATCTCAGAGCACAGATGTCTTCTGCTTCTCTTTATATTTGGCTTTGTGATTACATTTAAACTTCCATCCGCCTCATTTGCATCAAAATGTATGTATTTATTATTCTGTTTATACCTTTAGTAATAAAATGCTCTGAATATCTTTAGGGTCTGGTGTGTAGGATTTAGGCATTAAGCAGTGAAGTTGCAGAATTTCTCCTGTGTGTCAAGCATGAAGGAGAACTGCAGTGGCCCATGAGAAAATGTGAATGGCCTTAGAGTGTTTGATTTGTCTGTTGTGGGCTACCGTAGGACAACATGCTGCACTCTGTAGAAGAGGACCCGCTCCGTATGCAGACATAAACAGCTTGTTCTAAACTAAAACACAAGAATTCTCATTTCCACGTGATTATAAAACTAATGAAACCCTATGACTATTATATAAAAATTCTGCCAATAAATTCCCATAAATCCTACACACTGGACCTTTAAAAGTGTAGTTTTGGGAAATATGCCTATTCGCTTTTTAGGGGTAAGAAGGATAAGAGGATGCAGCCTGGGTGTTCTGGTTGGCCAGACTCTTGTCAACGTGCACCAACCGGCCAATCAAAGCTCCAAAAGAGATGTCTTAAGATCAAATTCGTTATAAAATGGAAGCTGTCACATGGAATATGACAGGCATATACATTAGTAAATGAAATAACAAAAAAGTGATATTTAAAAGCCAAGTATTTTTTACTCTCCACCTCTAAAGTAGATAAACAATTTATCAGTTTAACCTTACCTTAATTTTTTAATGCAGCATTTTAAAAGTCAATTGTGTAGAATTCAGTAGCTAACTTAATTTAAACTTCTTCCCTGTACCAACTGTGTAGGAGAACAACGGTGACCGACATCAAAATGCGAGAACGTGAATGGCCCTATCTCGAGGTGGTGTTTGGTTTGTCCATTCTGGGCTACTGTAGAAACAACATGGCGGACTCCCTGAAAGAGGACCCGCTCCAGATGTCCAGTGCACGGCTCAGGTAATGACAACACAATTCTTGTTTTCAGGTGATTATAAACTAATGAAAACACAGTGAAGAACATGAATATTATATACAATTTCTAATAGAATCCTACACACTGGACCTCTGAAGGTATAGTTTGACATTTTGGAAAATATGCTTATTTTTGCTTTTTGGCGTTGAAGAACATAAGAAGATGGTTACTACTTTTGTATGACTTGTATAATTATGATTATAAACGATGAATTATAGACTTTCACAATTTTAATTTGTGTTCTTGTTGGCGAGCCTCCTGCTAACATGTAGCAGCTGCACAAACGAAACTCCAGAACAGATGTCTTCAGAAAAAACCTTAAAACAACCTTAAAACAAAGTAACTCTTCCTTTTCATTTTAACATTTCATCAATTTAAGAGACTTTTTACTTTAAGTTTTATAATGCATCATGTCAATTAAGTCATTAATTAGTCAGTCTGCTAGTTCATTATGTTTGAGCAAAAAGTCTATAATTCTGGTGGTGAACTCCAGGCTCCATAAAATCCTGTTCAGGCTAATAGAGGAGAAGTGATCATTCTGATGTGTGTTTTATCTTCTTAACTGAGTCACGATGGCTGCTCTGTCATCAGTTTACTGTTTGCATGTATATACAATGAAATCTGTTCATGCATGTATGCGTAACAACATACGATGATACATGTTATTCATACATGTGTATGTGGAGGATGTGGGAGTCTTCGCTTCTCACGTTACGTCTATTAAGTGAAATCCTCCACCTTAGCGTCTCTACTTTTGGCAGTTAATTAAGTGTCGCTCTTCAACATGTAGGACGCTTTGCTTGTGTTTTCTTTGGGAGTACTTGTACAGGCCTCAACCTAATGACCAAGGGTAACCGTATGTGCAAAACAGGACACATGCTACAGACAGCAGGTTAGTTGGAGTATTTTGTTAGGCTAGTTTTGAAAGCCAAGCACTGTCATAATAACATGGTATGAACGATATCCATGCTGGCGTTTCCATTTGGTAAACACTGAAACAAAAGTAAATGTGGCCTGCTTGCTTTGTCGTGCTGCTTGTGATATTGACATCAACTCCTGAACTCACAGTCAGCAGGAGTAGGTCGTTAGCAGGTTGTAAATCTGCAGGAACTGCTGGCGATGGCCATTACAACATGCTATTAAAAATCCATACAGCCACAAGGTCTGCCATTATTGCTTAAAGGCAAGCAATAAATTAGAGTCAGCATTTGACACTGGCTTTATATCTTAATAAAAAACAAGTGCTTTGCTCCTGATCATCCTCTGCATCAGTGTCAGAGTGAGGAAGGCAGGAGTGCATGGTGCTGGCGCCAGAGACAGAGACACACAGACAGAGAGAAAAGGGCTCTGGTTCAGCTCTCATCTGGTCCCCGGTGGATCAATGACTACTGCTGGTGTCAGCAGCATGTCGGCCCTCTGCAGCCAGCAGGAGTTTAGTTGACATTAATCACCATAATTGCTCATTACCACCTGTGATCTCACTGAATTATTGATGGCGTTCCAGGTGAGATCCACCAGGTGAAATCTCCTGTCAGGTAAACATGCTGGATAAAGATTAGCCACATGGGAAGTCTGGATGATCGGAGTTGTGACAGTTTGGTCAGAGCGAAAGAAGAATGTGAGGCAAAACAGACAGTTAATTGAGCTTAGGAAAGTAAAATAAGGGCACAAAAACAGCAGAGAGAAAATGTGGGTAATATTGTGTTCACGTTTAAGGCCTAAGAGACACCTCATTAAATATTTGCAGTGTTTGTTTTTTAAACCTGGATTGTTTTTATCCTTGTTAATGTTGTTTTGTCTGTAATTAACACATCTTTTGTCACACTTTGCAGTAGGCGGCACAGCCTCGTGAGCTGAATGCAAGATACAGTACAGGGTATCATCTTTAACTCCACAGAGCCATATTCTTATCTAGTATTTCCAACAAATAGTCCACATGCACAGAAATAACACTGGCAAATTTTCCTCCCATTTTCTTTTATTGGGCCTTATTCACCAACCATTCCTAAGAGAAATTTTGTTCTTAAAATCCACTTGAAGATTCTGATATTCAACAATGTTTTCTCATTTGGGATTTGTTCCTAGGTAAGAACATAGTTTGTGCTGAGGTTTTTGCAGAATAAAGAGCTATTGTGTTTTCTTAAATTTTGCAGTTGTATAATATCATAGGATTTACTTTACATTAACTTTTTTTTAGTGTATAATATTTTATTAACTATTTTCACCATTTAAAAAAAACTATTACGACCTGTCTTACGAAGAAAGTCAGTTCACATCATTTATGTTAATGGAAACCATGTCATCTAATAATAAATTAATGGGCAAGCTAGAAAATATACGAGCAGGACAAAGAGTGACGCAGTAAGTTGTTAATATCTTACAGAAATATTGCTTGAAATCGTCTGCATTAACCTTCTCTCCCCCTCTCTTTGCCTCTCCTTCATCTCTGTCTCCTATGAACACACACATGCACTTCTTGGAGTACCACTCGTCTTTGTTGTCAGTCCTGGCAGTTGTGTGATGCATAAAGTTTGCAGTTTGCAGGTTGGGTGATTGATTAACGCATATTTTTAGCATCCCATTTATCTTTTTGTGTTATTTTACGCTACTAAATATGGCAGTTAATTTGGTGTTCACTCTTTGCAGAAATACCTCCGCCTCAGGACAGATGGTATTATTTTTTTCCTCTTCAGACTTTCGTGTCTCTCAACGTTTCCTCGTGTTCAGACTCAGTTTGTGCACACGGCACTGCAGCCTCAAGCCCTTGTCCGTTTGGGGGCGTTCACCTATGCTAATTGGGATTAACAGGCACAGGCTTTTAACGTGCAAAGATTTGGGATCCATCACAATAAGAACACAGGTGTAAACAGTTTTGGAGTTTAAGAGGACGTCATGTATCAGACGTAGACTTTACGTAGGACTTTTCTTAAGAACAAATCAAGAAAAAACTTAGGAGGACATTGGTGAATGAGGCCCAATCAGTTCAAGCAAAGGGGTGACTTGGCTTGTAGCAGAAATGTGAATTTGTACATTCACCTCAAATGGCTTTCAACTTTGGTGAACTTTAATTCATTTACAGAGGCAAGATCAATGTTGGTGCTCATGATTTGTGTCCCTGATACTATAGCACACCACTTTTTGTTTTGTAGTTTGGCAAATTAGTTGTTGTTGAAAGAGTGCAGAGCAGTTGTCTGTGAAACTGTAACATGGTTGATCAGAAAGATAACGGATAATTCAAGAAATCACAGTGTTGTCTGGTCATCCCTGCCCTCTAAATGATTACTTAAGACTGAAGAGAATTCTTGTTGTGGCATCGAGTGGATTTGAAACCAGTTAATTTGCTCTTCTGTCTGTTTATACCACATTTATTTATTCAGGAGTGTCTAAATTGTTCCAAGCAAATACTTTTGAATGTATCCAGAGTGGTCATTTTGCACAGCAAACTCTCACTGTCCTGCTCTAATATTGTAAACATCAGTGAAAAATGAGACACTCTGCAGACATTACCTGGAGTGACGTGCTGACATACACAGTGTTTACAGTCACACATTTTCCAGACTAATGTCAAACTGCAGTGCAGTGAGTAAGAGGTTTGGGCCTTTCTTAATAAACAAGGTGTACCACCCATTTTCTCCGGCTGCACGAAGTCCAATGTATAATAATTAGGACATGAGAAACCCGTCAATCAGCTTTAAGCTGTTTTTTGTGTTAAGGACATAAACAGTCCTTATTTGGGCTCACAGAACCCCTTTTGACTGGCCTGCATCCTTAGTGGTCACACTGCAGTAACCAAATGTTTCCACTGACTTGTCATGTACATTTGCAAGCACAGTGCCTCTATCCACAGTGTTTCAAGGCTGGTCATTGTATCTTACTTTGCACCACACCACCCACATTAAGTGGCCTCATTATAGACTGAGTCATTTCTTGTATTTTAAGGTTCAGAAGGAAAGCTCTCTGATAAATTCTTGCACAGAGCTGTTTTTCATGCAGCTGTGTCTGTAATTCTTTACAATAAAATGTGAATATTCACCTGATATAATGGATAAAATGAGGACATACCTTCACATCAAGCAGCACTCACTCGCACTAGTACACATCATCCTTGTTCTGTAGAAAAAAAAAAAGAAATCTGACTTGACTTTGTACATCCCTTAATCTCTAACCTGAGCCTGAACCCTCGTCTCTTAACCTTAATACTTATGCTACCCCAGTCCCTTATATGCTGCATTCCTCCAATTATATCCATCCTACACATACACACACACACACACACACACACACTTGCATGTATGCAAACAAAAGCTATATGTATTAAATGTAAACATTACTCTCATGGGGGAACACCCACATGCTGGGTAACTGAGAATGTCAAAAGAAAAAAAATATGGTAACTTACAGTTGCAACCTGTAGAATTTAATAATGCATACAAGTATTTCTTTTTTGTCTTTAAATGATACTTTAATATATACAGCATGAGTTTCCATGTAATAACTTATTCCACACTTTGTCTGTCATACAGTGGGCCTATACCATAAACTATATTTAATTAGATTTAATTCAAGCAAGTTCAGTTAACTTAGATTCAGTTCAATTTAAATGTAAATTAGATCAAATAAATGTGGAAATGAAATAGAATTAAATAGTACCTCCACTTCAGATCAGAAGTTTTTTTTTCCTCTTCAGACTTTTGTGTCTCTTAACTTTTACTCATGTTCGGTCTCAGTTTTTGCACACGGCAGCCTCATGCCCTTAAACTGTATCTAATAACTTTAATTTAAAAAAGTTCAGTTTACTTATATTCAATTAGATTTAAAATGATATTAGATAAAATAGATGTGTATTTTTTAAACATGAAATTAACCTGAATTTAATTCAAAAAATGAAGTCTATTTTTTTATTTAATCAGTTATTAAAACAAAACTAAGGTATAAAGATTTTTAAAAAAGTTAAATCAATTTAATTTATACATGGGTTCAAAAGTCAAAAAGGTTCAAAAGTAATTTAAACAAATATGTCATCATGAAAATTCATCATAACAATGTGAGTTGATTGTGAAAAATGAATTGTGGTAAACTTCCTTCCATCTTCTGAGTGACAAAATCTCCCTACTCCTTCCTGAGCAGAGCTCTGCCCGATGGCACAGAGTGTGTCATTTGGCAGAGTTTTTCTGGCTCTTGGGACTGTTGCTCGAACTGCAGGCTGTACACCCACATTTTCATATTGCCTGCCACCCATGCCGTCACCATGGACACAAAAATATAAAAGTGCATCAAGAGACAGACCCGTCTCTCTCTCTCTCTTTCTCTCTCTCTTTCTTTCTCTCTCTCTCCCAAACTCAGACCAAATTGTAATAAAACATAAAATGAGGTGGTGCTAAACCAATATAAACTAAGATTATGTTATTGTAATGCCTATTTCTCAAATAAAATGTTTTCAGCAATATATTTTAGGTCATCTTAAATGTAATATAAGGCCGGGTGCCATTGTGTCAAATGAGGTCATTCGCATTACGTCACCCAACAACGGCAACGTTTATTGTTCAGGTGCAGAGGAGTGCATTCTGGTAGTTGTAGGTTCTCTGTCTTTTGAGCCAAAGCAAAAGTGATGTCCTTTTACTCTGTTTTCTCTGGTCATGTAGCACCAATTTTAAACGCAGTTTTGTCTTTCTAATGCATTGACAGCCTCATTTTATGAGAAGACCATCTTTCCAACTGTGAAATACTTAATACTGAAAATATTTAAGAAGTTTTTTTTGTTGTTTTGATGAGACACATTACCTGCAGTGTTTGATTGTTCGCAGATGTTCATGGAGTAGGAGTCCTCTTGACTGCCTCCAGTGTCACTCATACTGAGGAGTTTGGAAGGACACACCTCTTTTAGGAATTTCTTCATACTCAGCCTGTCAGCAGCTACTTGTAATCCTCGGATGTTTTATGCACACAGATGTGTTCATGTTATACATAAATCAATGGAAGTAAACCAACAATATGTGGCCTGCAATCTATCACATCACATTTTTGACGAGTTGCAGGTGATGGTGTACAGATGAACAAGGCTGTGTGAACTTTTGACAACTTCTGTTGCGCAGCCTGGGCATACTGCTGCCAACTTGCCGTTTCGCCAGAAGGAAGGTGCCAAACTCATTCTCATCTGCTGTACACTTTACCAGCCTTGACTCTAGTTTCTGCACACTGACGAAGTGATCGCTTGTGTTTACACAAGTAGGAAATGTATTTAGTATCAAGATAACAGATTTGAAAAACAAGCCAATAGAAGGGGTCTTGGCATCTGTGTTGTTTGTTTTGAAAATAAAGCTACCATGTGGGTAAGATTTGTACAGAAGGGTTTTTTTTCACTAAAGTGGGGAAACTGAGCATAAAATGATTATAAGTTTGCCTATCGGTTGCTATCAGGTTTACCAACGTTAGATAACGGCACGACAGACTACCAGCACAATAAACTCAAACATATTATACCCAACAATAAAAAGGAATCTGTTGTTATTAGTGGGTAAAGGTAGCCTACAGAAGACTACAATGCACCTTCGTCAATAGAAATCAACTGTGAATTTTGATGTCATGGCATGGATAGTATTGAAGGATCTTATAATGATTTTGTAAACTGTTTTTAATATTTACTGTAATTAATGTGGTCTCTGTTGTGAAAACATAACTCTCGGTTCATTACAAGCCACTATAAATCTCAGATGGGAGGGGTTAGTGGAAGAGGGTCAGAGCGCTGAGCTGGCAGGAAGTCTGTCCAATAGTTGAAGACTGGTCGGGTCATGTCACGGGTAATAACACTTGTCTTTGGCTTTCCACAGAGGACAACAGTCCTGTCTCTGAATTAGAGCTTGGTTTTTCTCGGCCAAAATGCTGCAAATACAGAAGCGATGCAAAGTCAACAAAACACAAACCCCAAAAAATAAATGCAAAAGAAAAATCCTGCATATCCAGTCAACAAAACCTAAATTCTCCAGGCCTCGAGGGGGAGCGCTAAGTGGTACAACTTGATCCAGGTAAGAGACCAGAGGAAAGAGTGTGTTTTGTTTCAGAAGTGGGAAGAGAAGTGAAGTAATGAGCGACATAAAAAGTAACATATTCTTTTTAACATATGGGCTTAGTTTTTTTACAATAATTTCAAAGGGCAACAGTTTATGTAGCTGCTTGGCCAGAGGCCTTGTGTTAACGGGATATGCAGAATGTTTCTGTTGCATTTGTTTTAAGGGTTTGTGTGTGTTTTTGTTTTTTGACTTTTCCGCTTTTGCTGTTTGCTGTTAGTGTATTGTTTTGGCTTTCTGCATCAAGTTTTTTTAATTTTTGTTTTGGATATCACATCTTTCCTCATGGAAAAGTTTTGGGACTTGTGGCATGTTTGCCCTTGTCGGCCACTACATGTGTACCATGATGACTATATTCCCTTAAGATACAGGTTACTGCAGTTTTGGGGGAGGGGATCAAATAAAATATGAATAACCTTGGGGACCGACCTGTTTTTTTATAAAGCAAAACACGAGATTCAGGCCCTTTTCAACCCCAATCATGTTTATACTATCCCCAACAGTTGAGGCTTTGAGTGGCAGTGATTGTAGGTAACAAGGTCGCTGTATTTCCTCTTCCTCCACGTGGCCAAAAATGTGTTGTAGATTTAAAATACGTTGGCTTCTTGTTATTACCAAAACTTGGCAACTAGTCTGCATTGCTCACCTCGTTTTTCCTGCTGTCTGGCCCTGTTGATGTGCAGCACCTGAGTGTCTGCTCATCGTGCAAGAAGAATTATGCTAATTATGTTCAGGTTTCTTTTTGTAGTCTTTCAGTCCGCCTTCAAACTTTTGCTCAATCATCTTAAATTGAGTAAAATGCCATCTTTAGAGCCATGCAGCTTTGTCTGTCAGAGCTCAACCCACCCATTTGCCTGGCTGTGAAAATGAACCTGTGCTCAGTGAAATAAAACAGTTGTGCACCTGAAAGTAGTTTTCTACTCCTTATTCATGTAATTTTCAGTAAAGTGACTTTCCATTGGTGCCTAGTGTGACTGCACCTTTAAGACTTGGTTAGCGGGCTCAGCCCCTGGCGCCATGTGAAGCATATTGTAATAAGGCTTAACATGCTGATTGAAGATAAAGCCGAGAAAAGGAAATGTAGAGGAAGGGGAACTGGGTTGTGTAATCTACTACTGAATGATCCCTCATTGAGAAGAACAACATGCTGTAGTATTCTGAATTTATTTTTTTGGATTATGCTGCTTGAAATAAAATCTCAGTGTATGTTATTACTCTGGGAAAGCATAATGGGATGGTATCTGTAATTGGTGATCCCAATGGGCTCCAGAGATAAAGGGACAAGAGGCCAGTGGGGGAAAGGCGGCATCTGCCTTTCTTTGTTCCTAAATTCCTGTGCTGCACGCAAGTCCCTTGACATGCTCACCTCCTCAGTGCCAGTCAGACTACGATTAGAAGGACACACCTTATCACTGCTTTCTCATGCAACCGTTTGTCTGTCAAGAATCTTGACCGGCCAGTTTATGCTTGAATTGCGCTGGGGAGACAGAGCGAGCAGATGTGAATGTCAGAATGTGTGGGTGGAGGAGAAGATAGGTAGGAGAGGTTTTAGTCCTTAGACAGCAGAGGGCCACGAGTGGCACAAAAACACAAGAAAGCGCTCTGATAGCATCTCTTCAGCTGGCTTCCTTTTGCTTTGGAACATTGCTTGCATTGCTAATGGCATATGTAGGCAGTCGACGAGCTTAGACCTGTTCCTCTGACTTTTAAAATAGAACAGCCGGCCCCTGTGTTTGGTTCTTCTTTTGCAGCAAGGCCAGTTGAATACCAGCCCAAAAATGCAAACAGGACATCTCATTGCTCAGGGAAACCAATCCTCATTATGTGTGTGTGTGTGTGTGTGTGTGTGTGTGTGTGTGTGTGTTTGGGGGGGTTATGCTAAAGTCATTAGAGATACTGCCTTGCCACTGATCCAGCATGGAGTTAATGTTTTTTAGATAAATTGGCCTAAAATGCTCAACCTTTGCTTTCTGAACTACATGGAACAGCGTCCGCACTATTATACGCCTCACTAAAACCAGAGGATTTTGCACAAGTTCTTCCTTCTTTCATTTTCACTTTTCTGCATAGATTTAGAGGGTAACGTGTTTGTGCAGCTCTTGTTGACATCTTATTTCCAGATAGTAAAACTGGTTTGATTCGAGCAGTGTCAACAAGGTCAGCCAAAGGGGAGAGAAGTGAGAAATGAAACCAAGGTAGTGATTACAGTTTAGGACACTGGGACAGATCTCTAATGGAATTAGGTGTCATTGAGACGTTGATTGCTCCTGTAATTGCCAGCTTATCAGCAACAGACTGATGACAATGTGATCAGGTGGGCAGGACTACCTCGCTGTCCTGCTGTTTGTTTCTCTGTGGCTGATGAGATCAGATGGTACAACATGATATTGGGTGAAGCAGAGATAGAAATCTGATCACTCAAAATGTTTCTTGGAAACTCAGAACCATTTGATAAATGTGCCCACATATCTGGACCTCAGACTAGGACTTAAACAAGGCTTTAGTCACAGAAATGAGGACTTTATATTATCCTTTTTTTGACTTGTTCTCAGACTTGAAGCTTTGACCTTACATACAAAGAAGACAGCCCCATGCAGTTTTTAAAAGTGAACTAAAGATTACGTCACAAGCTTGTCATTTTAATGTGCAATTAAATTACGATAACAACATTAGTTTATCATTATGCTTCTGCCCCAGCAATAGCTGTGGCTGCTGGTCTTATATTTTCAGGTTGTGTGTCCATCCCAATCTCATGAACATGATATCTCAAAATCACCTTGAGGGAATTTTTAAAAATTTGACACAAACGTCTGCTTGGACTCAACAGTGATAATCTCAGATTGTGGTAGTCAAAAGTCAGGGTCACTCACACCTTGCAGTCGTCTCATTCTCATGAATGAGATATCTCGATAGCACCTTAAGGGAATTTCTTCAAATTTGACACAGACCTCAAATACGAGTCAACAATGAACTGCACAAATCATGTTTTTGGTCATAATTCAAGAATTGATAATTAAGACAAAATTTTACACAGATATGTAATAGGATATATTGATGACGTTTTGACATTTTAGTATATCCAAAAGATCAAAGGTCAACTTCACTGTGACATTGTGATGTTTTGCAAAAGCACCTTTTTGGCCATTACTCAGTGTCATAACTCAGAAACAGAGGCATACAACATCGATGCGGTAATTCAATAACTACTGAATACTGCAAACACTGAAACAGTGAAAACAGGTCATATGGAGGTAACATGTTTGTTTGCTAAAAACTGGACGAGAAGTCATATGAAATCATATGTTCAGCTGTCTTAACATGTTTCTGTGTTTTACTCTACACTGAGAAGTCAGATGCTAGTTTGCTGACAATATTCTTTTAATGAGATGTGATTGTTTAAAGCTGTTAGTTATCAATTTCCTTTGTCTCTGGTTTGTGATATTTATTATTTTTGTACATTAATAATAATAATAATTAATAATAATTCTATCTTGTGAAATATAAGATTAACCCATCTATTTTTGTGTATTCTGTGTGATTTAGTGCTTACAGACAATTTTCCAAAACAAGGTCTTCACACAACCAGATTTTACAAAGTGGGGTGGCTTCTGGGCCTCCAGCCCCTGAATGTTTTTTCTCAGAAGCCCAAATCTGTTCTATTACCTAAAAAAATTGAATTTAATATTTATTTATTTTTTTCTTGGCCTTATGGTGTTTTTTTTAAAGATTATTTGACAGTTAGAGAGGAAAGGCTGGTAAGAGAGAGGAAATGACATACGAGGGCCTGGAATGGAAGTAAATCTTCTTTGTCTTGAGTTTTGGCGTCTGGTGACCAGTGGAGCATAATGTGATTGGCTGGATGTTGGTTTGACTTGATCTAGAATCAATAGCTTTTTCCTTGGGTTCCCAGCTGTTTACTCTGAATTTTGTACCTCATATTTTGGCATCCAAATTTGGCCTATAGAATTTGAGAAACTTGAAAATTTATAAGTTGAATTTTATACCCCGTAATTTGGCATTCAGATTTGGCCGAATTTAAGCAACTTTTTTTAATTCTTTATACTGAATTTTTTATTCTGAATTTTTGAACATTGAAAATTAAAGGTGAAATTTGGCTATGAGAAGATTAAAGAGTTAAATTTAGAAGAAGAAAATTCAGATTCATAATTACAATGTATAGATATTCAGTGCTAAAAATTCAATTGCTTTTTCAATTCAAAATCAGATGAGACCGATTTACTTCCATAAACTGGGCCAGCCTTGAATCCAGGCTTTTAGAAAAAGATTAAAAAACAGAGTTAAGACTTCCCAAACTATTAAATGCGTCTAATGAAATATGTGCTATTTTGGTATCTTCAGACTTTATTTGCCCCAGAGGGCTTAAAAGCAGCTCTTCCTGAGTCACAACTTAAATACGATGCTGATGCTTGTTAACGCAGAGTGATCTTGGAATTTGACCTTTCTGCCCCGTGTTACAGTATGCATAAAGAAATGAGTCTTTGATGCACTAGAGCAGTTTTCCTTGCTTAGTTTCCACTCAACCAACAACTTTAAATAGTTTATGAATGTGTTTCCCTGTCCTTTACTGTGTCAGCGGCAAAAATCTCCGTTTCCCATTAGTGCTGCAGCCTGATGTTGGCAGATTAGACCTGGAGTTACCAGAAGAATTGTCCCCTTATAAACTCATGTTAATGGCTCTAAATAGCAATGCCAGGTCAAATGGGAACTTAATAGCCAACGGGAAGTTGTTTGCTGAGATATGAAAGCAATTGCCCTCTCTCATTGCGACTTTATATGTATGTTATGCTTATCTGCTCTGTCAACAGAATCATATTTAAATGATCTATTACTGTTTTGCTACACATTTTGGACCAAAGAAAGAATGAAATTTGGTCTTTTCTATGTTTACGCCTCCAGCAGTTTCTCACTCTTATGATTTGAGCATTGTCCTGTTTCCCGGGATTTAGTGTTGGTGGTGTTGGTGGTGGTTGTTTTTGCTGCATGCCATGAGAAAATTTTGGGCTTTGATAGTACAATGGCCTTTAAGGACAGAGTCAGTTTCAATAAACCCAATTAGTGTTGATAAAAAAAAAAATCTTAAAAATGTTTGAACTTGTGTTGAAGTGAATCGCTACTTGGATCTTCAGATTAAATTAGTTGCTTGCCCATAGCTACATTATTCACTTTGTATTGGAATAATAGTAACTATAATAATAAGATTATAAATATAATAATTTTACCATAGATTTGGGGTTTTTTTTGTTGTTTTTTTTTTTTTCAGAAATACTGTAGCGCTGTCATTTAAAGTACCCTCTGGTCAAAGATTGACCTGAAGCGCAGATCATGATCACATGTGATTCCATGCACAGAAGTTGTGCCCAATATTTTCTGCACTCTGCATATGTGTGTGTTTGCATGAATTCCTGCACAACTTTTTTATGTACATGTTTGCTATGCAAAAAGACAACCACACAAACCATTTTGTAATGATGTTTCCCCCCTGTGCGCCAAGTAGATGAGACTGTGAAATGGAGGATGCAAGCGGCTCAAGTGAAAGATTGTTTTTTTTTTCAGGGTTAAGCTCAGTAACTAATCTTGAGGTTGTGTGA
Organism: Plectropomus leopardus; assembly: GCF_008729295.1. NCBI lineage: Eukaryota > Metazoa > Chordata > Actinopteri > Perciformes > Serranidae > Plectropomus > Plectropomus leopardus. The sequence continues at coordinate 13,532,308 of NC_056468.1, forward strand.
TTTTGCACAGAGCACCTTCCCACATAAGAGACAGAGGTACATATACTGCCAAGAGTCTGTAGTTTAAATCAAATAAAGTTATCTCATTATCCTGTGTATTGTCGTGACCCACTTAGCCTTAATAGAGTGGATGATAGAGCCTGTGCAGTAATGTTTTTTTGTGAGAGCGCACTGAAAGAGATGAGTTCAGCTAGAGGTAACAACACAAATAAAATAGTTCATTAAATATGCTCCAGTGATTTCTCATGCATTTTTGGATCGCCCACTGGAGAGAGTTAATTCAGGTATCTATAGTGAGCCATGGGAAACCAAGAGAGCTTTTCTTTCATGAGTCTGTGAATTGGAGTGGATTCGAGTAACGTCTGGCCCAGTTTACACCTGGTATTAACACGTGTCTTGGGTGATCATGGATAGCTCTTAGTAAAGGTGTGAATGCACCCAATGCATCCTCAATGCACCTTGAGAGCTGATTATTGTGACCGCAATATGGGCCACAATGAAGGACAACCTACTCAGCTGATGTTCTCTGTGTAGACATAAGTATGTAGATTTGCATGCAAGCTACTACAGATTATTACCAGTGGGAAAAAGTTGTAACTCTTAGCTACATCAAACACCGTGGAGCTTCATACCACTGTACTGAATCTATGAAATGATGCTTACTTGTTTATTTGCTCATAGAGTGGGAAAGTGAAAGTACACAGTGTGATCAGACACTTTGGGCCCAGACAGATGGCACATTTTTTCCGCTCCTTATTGTTGCCAACGCATAGATGGCGCACTCAAAAGTGAGAGTGATGTCATTGAAGTGCACAAGAGCTCCCAAGTGTTCACAAGCGCCTATTCTTCAGGGCACAACGGCTGCGCCCTGTGATAAAGATAGTTCAACTTTTTGAATGCAGCAACGTGCTCCTCATTTCATGTGACAAGAAGCAACCGGTCACAGCCAGCGGATATTTTCCTTTATTCTGTAAATATCAGTCTATTATATAGGTCCCACAGAGTAAATTTTATATAATTTAAAAAACATCACTGGCATGAAGATCAGCTACGGATTTTTGGTATGTGCATTTTTCAGCCAGTGTGAGACACTGCATGTCAATGAGCCCTGAGAGCTGTCCACCTGGGTTGGGATCACCGAAGATACATGTTAGTGTAAACAGGCCCTCACTCTATACTGTCCATTCATCTATCCATTTTCTACTGCTTATCCGGGGTCAGGTCGGGGGGGGGGGGGGGGGGCGCAGCCTAAGCAGGGAAGCCCAAACTTCCCTCTCCCCGGCCACTTCGTCCAGCTCTTCCCGGGGGATCCCAAGACGTTCCCAGGCCAGCTAAGAGACATAGTCTCTCTTAGACGTCCTGGGTCTTCCCCGGGGTCTTCTACCAGTGGGACATGCCCTGAACACCTCACTAGGGAGGCGTCCAGGAGGCATCCTAATTAGATGCCCGAGCCACCTCATCTGGCTCTTCTCAACGCGGAGGAGCAGCGGCTCTATACTGGTCTCTTCTAATCTGCATGTCACTGATAGCAGTAAAGGCAAAATATTTTGTATTGATAAAATTAACCTGGATCTTTAATGTGTATTTCACACAGCCAGTGAACATGTGCATTATTTCATGTCAGCTCTCTCTCGTCTCAATCTGCAGTTTGCTTTCTCACTCTTTTTAGATGTCTCACAGAGTGTCCTCTAATTGAATTCCTCCTTTATCTGAGAGTGAAATCAGGCTTCCTTCTTGAGTTAGAGCTTCCTGGGTTGCTGCCTATTTGGTTGTCTCCAGCATTTCCCTGTTCCTCCCCCCTCCCACCATGATGGATCCCTGATGCTTGGAGGACAGGTCCAGGCTTAGGCCAAAGACAATCTGATGCTTGAGAAGTAGGCTGAGTGTTACTGCGTACAGTAGAGGCCAACAGCATTCTGTTTGGTGTTTTTTGTATTATTATTGGTCAGTTGTTAGTTGTACTATCTGACTGCGTAAGATTTAGACTTGACCTTGAGCAGAAGAGGCGACTTACTGCTTGATGACGCCTGCATTTTTCACATTCTTCAACAGGTGTGGAACACATTTGATGTGACTGTAGATTGCACACTGTCGCCGTATCACCATCGTATCACCATTTTAAGACAACAAGCTGCTTTACATGTTGACTGAAAAACAACAGGTAGAAAAAAATATAAAAATATATATTATATAAGCAATATTACACGGTATCTTAACACAAATATCTGTTTTTTGTTTTTAAAAAATATCTCATAATGTAGAAAGCTGCTACATTATTGTTGACTCTACACTATTGTGTGAACCTACGGTGTATCAAACTGTGTTAATTCACAACAGGTGAAACACTCAGACAATTTCCAGAACTGAATCAAGTTTCCCCACTGAGCTTTTTTTAACCCCTGATGCGATCGTGGCACAAAGGAAATTTCCAGTGCTGCCTGTCGCCGTGTTGAATGAATGGTGTTGCCGTGTGTGTGCTGTGTAAACTCGACCTCCATCTGCAGTATAGAGCCCAGATGGCAAGATTGCAACTGACCACACTTTGACCCCAAAGCCTTCCGACCGGCAGCAGGAAAAAAATGTTTTCACTATGCATGAAGGCCACATTAAAGAGAAGAGATTGACTTGTTTTGCATTGCTTATGTATCAGTTTTCTCAGCCGTCCTGGTAAGAGAGTGGATGAATGATGAGGCTGGCAATCTGTTCAGCCTGTGAATCCAATTCCCAGGCAGCTCTGAACGCTTTAACAGAACATCATAAGATACACATTATGTGGATTGATTTTACAAAAGTGACTTGTATACATTGCAGGCACTTGTCAAGCATGATGTCAGCTTCTCTAACAGCATATTAATGTTAACTTTAGCTGCAGTGAAAGGAGACATTTTAGCCACCATGTCGGAGGGAGCAGAAATAGCAAGTCTTTGATCAGGAGACAAAGTATTCGCTGTAAAAAAGAAAAAAACAAACAGCTGTAGTTGTTAGTGTGTGGTCTGCCTCTCTCCCCAAACACTGTATTGTATTTGCCCTCTTTGCGTTGTCTCTCCTGAGCTTTAGGGAGTGACCCGGGTCTGTGGGATGGTATGCTGCTTCAGTCAGGCGCCGTTTGTAATTCCAGACACATTACATCAGATGATCAGATTCCTCCAGATGAGATAAACCCGCATTTCACCTTTTCACCTTCTGGCCTGAACCTCACATCCACCTGCAGCCTGTTTGTTTTCCAAATCGAAGGAGTGAGTCAGCATAGGTGAAACTGTGAGCTGATTGGACATCATGACATACCAAGGTGCTGCGTCCTTATCAGCACGTAGATTATGCAGCTTCAAAAATATGATGGAACTCTGATGTTTGTGATTAAGCAGAGCACCGAGCAGCTTCAGCACAGCTGGCCCAGTTGAGGGGAACAGATCTGTTTTTAGACCTGTGTAATGCATTTCACTCTGATAGCGGCTGCAAAGTACAGAGGCTTTTCTGGTGAATTTAGCCTATAATGGCTGAACAAACAGTGTTGCATTTGAACGGGTAGTATTATCAGCAATCCAGGAGATAACATAGGTCTGTTTTTACTGGACGAGACAACGGGACATGAGGACTTGGGGTGGGGATGGTGGGAGTGAAGGCTGGCGGTACATGAGACCATTGTGAACTAGGACATGTCTGTGTTTCTTTACACCAGTATGATTAATCACACACACACACACAGAGCCACGGCCAATGAGAGTTTGTGGGAACTTAGCTAAGACCAATGAGAATCCTCAGTATAATTACATTCTTCAAAGGCTAGATCCCCTGAGACACAAGGTATATGTTTTAAATAGGAAAGCAAGAGATAGTTGCATAAACCTATATATTTATTTATAGTGCCTCTAGGGTTATATTAGACCCAGCAATGCAGTTTACAGTTGCTTTTGCATTGGTACATTTACATTCCAGTCTTTTTCTCAGGCCCTCACACTGGGTTACACATGGCCATCCCCTGGGTCAGTCCTTGCCAGAACATGGCCCTAGCAGAGTCAGTCCAAGTTTTCTTACTACACCAGCACTGAGGACTGAAAACAGGCCAGAGTTTTTCATACAGCCTGAAAATGCAAAAAAAAAAAAAATTTTTAAATCCATCTATCTATCTGTCTATCTGTCTGTCTATCTATCTATCTGTCTGTCTGTCTGTCTGTCTGTCTGTCTGTCTGTCTATCTGTCTGTCTATCTATCTATCTATCTATCTATCTATCTATCTGTCTATCTATCTATAAAAAATACATATTTTTTGTGTTATCGGTCATGTTTTTTATCAATCTTGATTGTTTTGGTGTGAGTTGCTGAGTGTTGGAGATATCGGGTGTAGAGATGTCTGCCTTCTCTCAATTGTAATGGAACTAGATGGCACTCAGTTTGTGGTGCTCAAAGTGCCAAAAATACATTAGCAATATCTCCCTCCATAAATCATGACCTGGTTAGCAGAGAGAATCCACAGACCTTGTTGTGAGCAGCTTACTATTCTCTCTCTGCCAAACTACACCTGCCAACCGTATCACTGCGCAGAAGCAGTCATGCAACTACTCAAATTATCTAAAAAATCTAAATTAGATTTTACCAATTCATATGGTTTGGCAAGACCATTGATTGATTACAAATTTAAAATAGTTTGCCAAACACTGGGGAGAAATGGTTAAAAAAAACAACAACAACAACAACAACACAACAAATCATTAAACTAATAAGGCTGACTTCCATTTAGCTGGTTCAGTTTCACGGTTCACAACTTACTGTGACACTTGAAAAGAAACAGAATCATCATTCATGCTAATAGTGACAGCGTTAATTTCTCTGCCATGACAAATTAAAAAAATGTCTATGAAAATGAAAGTCATAAATGATTTTTGAATAAATTAATGGTCCAGTAGCTCTTTCCTAAGGATGAAATCAGAACTATTGAACATACATGTCAACTAATCCATCTTCATGACGACCAAGCAAATTTCATCAACTAATGCAGAACCTTTGGAAAAAAAAAACCAAATGAGTACAACGTCAGTTGGTTTTCTTTTGCCAAACGTATTCAAGCTAAACTTCTTATTTGCTCATTTGTGCAGCAACATAAGCTGTTATCTAGTTATTCATAATTACTGATAATAACTGCTTCCTAAATAACTCTGAAACAAGCATTAGATAATCAGTAATGTTATTATCAGAATGCTGGATACAAAGTTAATAAACCAATTTCTAATGATTATTTCCCAAGTGAGAGTTTCAGTAGCGGCCACTTTCTGATTGACTCAGGATCAGGATTAATTTTGTCATTAATTTAGTGCCTCTTGGTTCATACTGAGAATGCCTTACTTCATGATAAACTTACCTGATTTGGAAGAAATTTACTGGAAGGAATACAGTACAGATAAATAGTATATTTTCTATATTTACAGCCTGTGCTATAATATGAGAAATAATGAAAGTCGTGCATGACTCTAGTGTCTGTGCAGGCAGCTGTGCTGTCACATATGATCCTTGCTTCACTTTATTAAAAATTAGTTTTGACTATTTAACCATTACACAGACATCTGCAGACTGCACAGTCCAGCTGATTCATGCACTACCCTGTGACAATTTTTCATCTGAGATGCAGTAATAAGCCATTTTAGGTGTGTATGACATGTAATGTATCAGGCCCGGTGTTCACCTTTGGATCAGTAATGGTAGGTTATGGAAGTATGATCAAATCTCTGGAGAGAAGCAGAGATCTCCTTGGGATTACATCACATTAATGGATGTGAGTTCACCGCAGAGCTGTTATGGCCGGTGTCATGTTGGCACAGCACCAGCACAGTGCAACTCAGTCCAAGTCTTTACCCTCATGATAATTGGCACGATAACAGGACACATTAGACATTCCTGATTAGATCAGGAAATGGTGTTCTGAGGCCACTGAATTGCCATGTAAAGGTGCTGTTGTCTTTGGAAAAAGTATATTTCATGCTGTCAGTAACTGAAAGCAGCCAGTTTCCAATTTGGGCTTTATAAGTAACATTAATGATGTGAGGCTGTGTTGTGTTGATCCCTGGAGTCAGAGGCCAGCTGATACACTGGGATGAAATGAGTTGTGTCTCTTGAGGTAAAGTGAACTCTGGTGCTTCCACTACTGTGGTGGCTCCATTCGTTCAGGACACTCAGCCCAATCTCATACTTCATTAATCCTTTCCCAGCCTACAATCAATGGTCTATCAGAAGAGGGTTTATCTCAAACTGTCGCCACTTCACCCACCCATCTGGTACTGTGATTTATAACCCACCACAGCCGAAGAAAAACACAAGGAAATTGCTCCTATGTGATTTAGTTTGCTGAAGTCTGTCGAGTTCTAAAGGAAACAAACACGATCCTCCATCAAACAGTAGTTAATAGTCGGAGACAGTGATTTATTGAATGGCATCAGAGGTGGAAACAAAATCCCTCCAGTTATTTCCAAGCTTTTTTCTATTAAAGACAGTGAGTATGATTACATATTTCCTCTGGATCAGTTTTACTTGTCCCGCTGATGGAAATGGCTTAAAAACAGGAGGACAAACTCTGGCCTCCAGCGACTCAGATTCACACAGTGGAGCCAAATGTTGAGGTGATAGCTTTCCCTCCATACCCACAACAACATACACTCAGTGAGTCTTATTTCACAGTCAGTTGCTTCTGTTCAGTAAGCAATTACTCAGCGGCTCTATAAATGTGCAGATCGGTCATCACCTTTCTGTGTGGCCGCGAATGAAAACATCAGCAATTAGTCAGCTTTGACACCATGATAAGACATTATGATGTAGTGCGAGGTCAGGTCAAAATGACAGCTTTGTAAATAGGCGCCAACTGTAATTTGTCTCTCAGTCTGACTTATAAATTCAGTTTTGTACAACATTGGTCCTGTATTATAGTTTGGACCATATATTTATCAGTAATGGTAACAGTGTAGTCAGTGAAGAGCAATGGTGAAAGAAGTATGCAGTTTCTTTACTTAAGTAAAAGTACTAATATAACACTTTGGAAATACTCTGCTGGATTAAAAATGTTCCTCAAGTAAAAGTAAGTATAATCAGAAAAATGTAATTAAAGTATTAAAAGTAAAAGTACCCAATGCGGAAAAATCTTTTTTTTAAAAAAAAAAAAAAAAAACCTCAAAATTATTTTAAAAAATTAGAACGACTTTAATGTTTATGAAAATAGTTTATTTTCTGTCAATTAGCTAATAATTTTAGCTGTACTTACATAAGATGGTTGGTCATTTAATTTAAAACATAAGTAAGTAAGTATAATCAGGAAAATGTACTAAGAGTATTAAAAGTAAAAGAACACAGTGTAGAATATTGAAAAATGAAATAAAAATAAAAAAAAACATCCCCCCCAAAAAACAAAATGACTGAAATGTTTTAATAGTTTAATTTAAAACTCAATTAATATTCTGTCAATTGGCTAATTGTTTAATGAACTAATTTTTTCAGCTTTACCTGTACAAAGTGTTTGGTAATTTAATTTACAGAGCGGGGCAAGAAATATTGTGCCATCAGCTGATTGGACAGGTTGTGAACAAACAAACAGTTTATTCACACAATCCCAGCTGCTTTATTTGAGAGTGAAAATAAATGTCAGCATTAATCCATCATTTCATACGAGGAGTTTGTTAAAAACGTGTCTGACCATCTCTTCTTTGCCTCTTCTGACATTTTAGCAATATTGTTGTTTCCACAGAGTTCATTTTATTATAAATTACAATCATTTTTTAAATTGTTTAATGAAGTGGCATATCAAAAAGAGGGGAGAAAATATTTTTATATGTTTCTAGCAAAACAACACCATCCATCTGATTTGGAAATTAAGGTTTGATGTTTTTGAACCTGCACCCTATTTTTCTACGTTTATACTTGCCCGCTGCAGAGTGGTGTACACAGCTCTGGTCTACTGGCAAAAGGAAAGCAGTCTATAGTTTATTTTTAACCGTGTTTAACTGTGTTTAAAAATCCCTTGTACACGCACCAATGAAAAAGGGGTATTAAACACAAAAACATGGGAAAATAGGATGCAGGTTAAAAAAAAAAATCAACTTTCTCTTGAAAGAAAATAAAACTAACTAGCACAAACAATTGTACCAGTTGTTGCAAAAACAATTGTATATCATTGGCTGTGTCTCTCATGATTAACTTTGCTTTCTAGGTCAATATAAATTTCCAAATCGATCTCCAGCTTATTCAGCAAAACAACAACAAAAGCAGCTGCATTAAAAACTATTTTATGTATTCAGACCAGGTGTCAGTCTTATTTTCATAGTTATGGACATTAATCCTGTTGGTTATTGAAACACTGGTTTCCAAATTTCACAAAGTATTGCATTCTATATTATATTGTATTCTGTATTTCTTTTATCCTTTGTAAGCACTTTGTGAGTCCAAAACAAGTAGTGCCATGATTAGATAGCACGACCACATTTCTACAATAGAGTCAGTGAGTAAAAGTTGTAATTTTAGGTTTAACAATAGCAAAGGTAAAAGTAGTGAAACAGTCTTTGGAAAATTGATCAAGCACATTATTATTATTATTATTTTTCCACTTACGGTAATCTGCAGCGGCACATGAAGGGTTTCTGAAATCAGACTCTAAGCAGGAGAAAGCATTATCCTCCTGCCGCCCCTACTTCAGTTTGTTATTTCAATCTGGAGGGCTTTGCCTGCCAGAGACCTGCGTGTTATTTTGGAGACCACAGATGAGATTTCAAGTTCAGGAAACAGTGCTGATGTGTCTGACAACCCCCTTAATGCCTGCTTCAATTCACACCATCCATCTCATTTTACAGTGACTGGTCATTTGTCTTATGTTTGTCAACCTTTTCTCTCAGCCAAGCATGAAGTAGGCTTTGACTGAGCCTCCTCTCGAAGCAACTGTGATCTGCACGTACGCAATGAAGGTTCAATGATGGACTCGCATTGATCATATGACCTTCACAACTCTCAGTACTCTTTATTTAAAGCCTCTGGAAATGTGGCTTGAAATAGTAAGAATGCACATATTATATCCAAGTTGAGTGTCTCATTAAATATTTACAAAAATCTGAGCAAAAATAAATGTTCCCAACTATTAGAAAACCAAGTTCAAAACAGCTCATTTGGGGATAATAGCATTTCTCCAGGCTGTGTGGGTGTGGCAGTTCACAATTTGATTGACAGCTCGTTGGATCCCACTATTGTCAGCGGTCTCTTCTCTCTGAAACAGCCACGGAGCAAAGCAGAGTCGGCGTGGTACAGCCCTATGTGTACCGTGGGTGCGTTCATAAATCCAATTGAACGCTCCCTTACTAAAATAAGAGAGCTGTTGTTCGAAGCCACCGAGCATTTTATTTCTCCATGACTTAACGAATGGTTAAGGTCATTACACATTCACTCCATTCGGTGCTTTGCTGCTCTTTCTCCCCACACACAGAGTGCCCAGAGTGCGCTCCAGCACTCAGAGTGAGTGTTTCTGAATGCACCCTGTTGAAAGGAGCGTTGAGGAATTTCAGTTTGGCATGTTAAATAAGTATCAACTGACACCTGACTCTGAATTTTTGATTGGCTTTTTTCATATCATGTGATATGAATCGGGAATAACCACACCCAAATCAACCCACCTTCAGGAAACAGTAGGAAAACTAAAATAAAAGTATTTCAAACTGTAATGAGGCTAATGTCTGATCATTTTTGATACTTTTTATTATGCATGTAGGACCCCAAATTACATATCAAGAAAAGTTTTTGATGATTTTGGTTCCCAGAGGCTTTAAGACTGCTGGTGCAGGTGAATTTAAAATGAATTTTAAGATTAGTTTAGATGGATTTATTGCTTATATGAACATTGGAACCACAGTCAACACAGACAATATAGGGGAAATACCTTTATTTTTAACAAGGAAAGGAAAAGTTTGATTGCTGACATCAGTTTGATGACTTCAGTGTAGAGTCTGGTTCAGGAAATATTGGCTTGATGCCGGGGCCGTTAGCCACGACTAAAATGTGACTCCCACTAGTCATATTAGTATGTTGTGTGCTCTTAGCTGGTTTGAAAACAACAGTGACTAAAGAGCTCTACTGTGATAAATTAACAGTGACATACATAAGAAACAATAAAACAGTAAAATCATAAGCAGCAACACATAGATGCGACCAGAACAAAAACAGTCAACTTAATGAAATGAATAGGAGGGCAAAATTAAAATGGATACAAAGTTGGACACTAACTTCGCATCACTTTGCGCATCAGTCTACAGAAAAATGTCCTCCCTGGAGCACTTATGTATTATGGATAATTGATTTCATATCATTCTCATAACTTGTCCAGAAATGCATAAAGTGTAATACGGATTTCTGACCTATTTCTGAGGTATTTTAGCTGGACAATACTCGGCTGGTACTGATGGCAAAGTACTCTATGCAATACACTAAGATTAAATTACAGTGAATCCCTTCTATAAATGTTAGGTTGAAATGATATGGATTGGTCACTGCAGTAGGTTCATTACTTTCCTTTAATAAGTAGGAGTTAATCAACGCTACATCTTTTACAACTGTGTGCAAACGCTCAATAATAATGTTATCTATAAAAGGACAGTTAATTTTTACAGTAATTCTTTCAGTAGAACTACATAAATATAAAGTAATTATACCGAGCTGAAAGTCCCTGTCACCACTGGTCCAAATTAAAAAGAAAATTACCCACTGTAGTCTGTTGCTCAGAAACAACAGACGTGCCAGTCTCCTCTCGTCTCAAGGCTTTTCATCTCAGACGCCAGTGTTCGCTCCAATTTTGGCTTCGAGATTGCCTCTCTGTGGGTGATTAAGAAATTGTTTCACTTGGTTTTCTGTTGATGAAAGTTGCCATGTTGTTTATCATCACTATTGCTGTCAGATTTGTCTCCTTCAAATGGCTCTGTCCGTTGCTGAAATAAACCACAACAAAAACTTAAATTTATTTAGCGTACAGTGAAAACTTGCAGGTATAAAAAAAAAACATATGACTAAATTTTCATTCTTAAAAAAATACTCCACCCATTTATCACAAATACATGTATGGGGGCTTATGCTCACTATAGGAGGAAATTTTTGTTTTGTCATTGTTATCAATGACAAATCTATGCATTTTGTAACATTTTAATTCAACATGACAGTGCTGTTTTTTAAAATGTTATTTATGTTTATAGAAACTTCAGCAGTATTGTTATCTGCACCAGACCATCATTATGCAGAAGGAAAGGACTATACGACAGCTGATTTTTCAAACCAGCCGTTTCACACATAGAAATAATGATACCATCTATGTGCTGTTGTGGTGCCAGCAAATCCATTTTGCTGTTGTGTTGGCCTTCAAGGAGCTTGGGGTCAGCTCAAGGTCTCCACTGACTACTCATTAGCGTGGTACTACAATCCACCAGGGGTTTGTGGTACATTTGATGAATGCAGTTTGTTGTGCCAGGAGGCAGGATGAAAGTGGAAAGGATATCTGTTTCTTCACTCTGGGGAACAAGCAGCTTTATTCTCATCTACAGAGAGTGGTGTCTAAATACTGTTTGAACTGTCCTCTAAAGAATTACAACATCTGAAGCCCCTTTCACACATGCACTGCGAACCTGATATCATCTCGACATTACCCAGAGGAGCTGTATGTCACAATGCAAATGTCCAGATCAGTTTGATTGGACATTAATCGGACTTTGCCCTGCCAGCTCCCTAGTGAAAAAGTCTGTGTAATGTCTGATTGAGGACATGTGTGAATAGGTTTGGTCATTGTCCAGAGAATTCCCATCAAGTGAGTTGATGCGTTGATGGCGTTTTTATAATGCTGCTCGCACAAAACCGTCAGAAAACAAATATGCGAAAGTGAAGAAGAAGGGTCATTTAAATGAAGACAGCAGCTAAAATATCTATCTGTAAAGAAGTCAAGATTTGGTAATACATGTCGGTATCAAATCAAATCAAATCAAACTTTATTTATAAAGCGCTTTTCATACAAAAAAGTATCACAAAGTGCTTTACAGATTAAAAAGAACCCAACACTTAACAACTTCAAGGAACAACAAGAGACTCTGTTGTTTATAATCAAATTACAAACCGTCTTTGTAACCACGGATTATTCTCTGTCATGTCTTAACTCCTGCACGCTTTACCAAGGCGCGTCCACACACAAAACCAAACAGAGTATTTCCAGTAGTTCTGTGACGCTTCTGTCACAGTCTGTTGTGTGTTAGATGTGTGAAAAAGAAACTCTGGACCTTGTCTTCGGACATTGTCTGGAGTTCATATGAGAAAGTGGCTTGTCTGTCTTGCTTAGTCTTTCCACTGTTTCAACAATCACCAACTCTGGTTTGGACAAAATAAACCCTTATTCTTTGAGTTAGACATGAAATATGCTAGCTCTACGTGTGGTTTGTCCCAGCTGTCTCTCTCTGTCTGCTGAGCAGTGGCTTTCAATCATTTTTTGGAGGCACAACATTCCTATCAAGAGCAGCCATGTCCAGTAATAGGAAGACTTGTGATTTTGATTCCTCCAGTAAACATGTCGAAGTATCTTTGGGCAAGATACTGAAAATTTCTCTCGATGGACGTTTCATCAGTGTATTAGTGTTTAAAAATGGTAGCCTTGTGTGTGTGTGTGTGTGTGTGTGTGTGTGTGTGTGTGTGTGTGTGTGTGTGTGCGCGTGCGTGTGTGTGAGAATGAGTGAATGTGACTCACAGTGTGAGAGCACTTTGAATGGTCAAACGACTAAAAAAAAAGGGTATACAAGTGCAGTGCTCATTTCAGTAACTATCACTGCAACACTTTATATAGGCATCTTTGACATACAACAAAACTGTTACTCTTCACATTCTGTTGATGTTAGTTCATTTTTTAACAATGTTTAAAACTAAGATCCTGGCCATATCTCACCCATTTCACCTTTTAGTGTATAATCACAACTACGGAGTTCCCAGTTTTTTGTCATCATATGAAAATAATTACAAAATTGGCATCATCCGTAAGGAATTGCTAGAGTTAAGTTGAACTGATAGTTTGCAACCACATAATCTGATGATAAGAGAGAGAGGATTCAATCAGGAAAATTAAAGGAATTGCCAAAAGTGCTAATTTTATTTCCTAAACATCTGAAGACATAACTGTTGTTAAACCACTGAATGTTACATCTTTTCAGTGTGCATATGTATTCATCTGTTACTAATGACTGTGATATTAAACCATAATAAGTTGATTTGTTGTGATAATTCTTTATGATTGCAAAGATGAACATATTTGTAATAATGTAAAGGAAAGCTGCCACACAGAGAGCCTGAAATGGTCTCGCCTTGAAAGTCCCCACTGAGAGAGTGAGCTCAGGGTCATAGACTGTGAGAGACTCTGTTGTCACAGAGATCGACAGCAGTTTATTGCTGTGTTTGCTCAGTAATCCCTTCTGATCAGACATACTGAACCAAAGTAAACATCAGAATATTCAACACTTGGGAATATCCTTCATAAAAATATATTTTAAGTATTGAAACAGTTAAAAAACAACTCAAAGATGCTCACATGATAGAGACTGCTTGTTTGTTATTTGGATCCCCTCCACAACCCTACTCTTTATATTTTTAGAGTTGCACACGCTGCTTTTTTTCATTATATAAATAGCTGCATTAGGACAATGTGAACAAATCAGTTAGCAGGACTACTTTATGGCAATAATGGACTGACGAGGCTGTTGCATCAATATGATACCTTCGAGTGAATAATTCTCTTTCTTAAGTATTTCCTGTATCTCAATACCAATATTGAGAGCCTGGAATTTTCCCAACTAATGTGAAAAAATACCTGTTTTTGTTGCTACAAACACATCTGGAAATGTCTGGAATTCACAATAAAAAAACTTGCTTTTGTCACAACAACCACAGCTGGAAATGTGCCGAACACTCGTACAAAAAAATTAAATAAAATAATAAAACACTGCAAACACAGTTGGAAATGTCCAGACCTCCCATTAAAAAGTACCCTTTTGTTTTGGTCTCAAACTGTGGTCTGCAGTTTTCTGCGGCTTGACATTTCGCCTCAGCTCATATACATGTAATCTGAAATTTGTCATAAAACATTACAAATGTAACATGTCTGGGGTTTCTGGTTTATTCTAATGCCTGGGCTGAAAGGCTTCCCAATTTGAGCGATGATAAACATATGTTTTATATTATTATTTTATAGATTATTTTAAATACACAATGAAATGCACCATTTGAAATAAAATGACTGACATGGCACTCAACTGGTGAAGTAAAAATGAACTCTAATTCACTCAAGGCTTTGACATCACCAGGTCATTTCCTCATTCCTGAAAAAAAAAGTCTTATCTTCTGAAACGGCCGTCTCTGTTTACTAACACAGGGAAGTATTCTTACTTAGTGTACTCAGACCACAAATGATTTCAAAAACAGAAATGGGTAAAATGCTCCCCTCTTCTGTCTGTAAAAAGCACTCCACCCCTTGCTGGAGAAAAGAGGCACATTCCACAGGAAGTTTACCATCGCCTCTTCCCTTCATCCCTCACTCTTCCTGCCCGATCCTCGCTGATTACTGATGGCTGGGTGGGCCGATAAGAGATGCTAATGAGGAGAGGAGACCCTGAGACATTAGTGGTGTGAAGCTTTTTCACACACAGATCATTTAAAGCTCAGCATTTTATAGTATCAATGGAAAGACTATATATAAAATGATTACGGATTTTTATGTTGTGTCTTTTTTTCAATGTCAGTGAACACAGAATAGACTGGATTGAAAGCTCAAATAGGTCACCAGCCAGTCTCAAGGCTAACACAAACACACTCACATTCATACTGCACTACACATCCAGACTCCATCTGAGAGTCAAAAATTTGATGACATTTTTTTCCCGCAACAAAATATGTTGTTGTAGCAGCTGCCACCTTAAAAGTTCCATCAGATAGCGTGATTGTTCCAGACAGGTCGGCTGTTTGTCACCACATGCCGTCAACACCATCCATTCCCGGTCAGCACACCTGCTGCCATTGCAGCCAGAGGACTAATCCAAAAGCTGCTACTGCATTGTCTGTGGCTGACAGAATAGCCGCCAGTCACCACAGACCTGTGCGGAGAAGCACGTCCCATTGCCACCAACACTAGGCCTACGTGCAATCAATACTTTGCAGGATGAATGTGTCTTTTACACTGCTGCTGACACACAAACACACAGAGAATTCAGCTCCAGAGAGCACAGCCATCACCAGGGTGGCTCAGGGGTAAGTGCTGTTTACCTCACAACATGGTGTCTGCATGATTTCCCTCCTCTAAATCCTTACACGTCAGCTGGATCGATTGATCTATCTGTGTTGGTGTTAACACAGTCTATTCCTTTTGACCCATGTATGCCAGGCAGGGCTGTGGCCAGGATTTTAGAAATACTAGTGCTAAATTCACAGTGGAGATGGGAAAGATTCGCTTGTTAATGACTGGCAAGCGTTCACACCATCAAGATGGTTGTAATGCTTAACTTGGGGCCTTAATAAAATGTAAATGGGTAGTTATTAAGATGTAAAGTTGGACATTTTAACATGGGGATCTATGGGGATTCTTCTGTTTTGGAGCCAGCCCCAAGTGGCCTTTCAATGAACTGCAGTTTTTGGCAATTCCACGTTGGCTTCATTCTTCAACCACGGAGGTTACCACTTAATGACGTGAACACTAGTGCTGGGATGCCAGCTGATGTCCAATTTCTGACTCATAAAGTCAGAGGAACCGCGGCAGCCCTGACCTGCTATACCAAGATAGATGCTCTGTGCATCAACAATAGTGACAGCTGTACTAATATACTGGTTATTGGCACTTCTGTTGTATTTGTGTCTTAATAAATCTGTCACACTTTCCAAATTCTATATATGGATATGTAACTACGGGATTTGAATGCTCAAAGTACATTGTAATGTTTTGTTATTTACTTGTATTGCTTACAATGGCTAACCTGGCTTGAACTGGTATTGCTGACAACACCTAGGTTTTCCGACTTGTTGCGTCCCGTGTTGGTGAGTGTAACAGTATTCCCAGCTCCGACTTCTGAGGCAAATGTAATGCAGCACACTCAGCGAGAAAGTAATTATGAACAAAGCATGAAGTCATAAGTCGCTAATTTATACTTAAGCACACTGCAATAATTTTGTCCCCAAAAGACTAATATTGTGAAAAAAGACATCTGTAAATCATCATTTTGTTTTTTGGTACATCAGCTTCCCAGTACAAACATTTTAAAACCCCTTATGGCCTTAAATTGTATAATTCACTGATAGCCAAATCCATAGTTATAACATGTTATAACAAAGGTCCATAGATGTGGAAGATCCAAATAATTTTATACTCGTAAGTTGAATGTGAAAATTACTTGTCCCTGCCCCCAACGCTGTATGCAGTTTTCTTTATACATTAGGATTAGGATTCAGTCACATAAGATTCTGAAAAGAAACAAGAGTAAAACCTTGAATGAATCACCAGCAGTATGTAAGTGAAGTGGCTGCAACTGAATGTTGCCCTTTTGCTTTTGAACAATAGCATTTGTACTTTCTATGTTTTGTTATTTGCAAAAGATGTCTTTATCCTCCAGTGTTTAGAAGTCCATTTCCTATTGAATAAGCACTTCAACAGGGATGGAAAAAGGCTTGGCTTGTGTTGGCTGGTTATGAGGCATTAGAAGAAGCTTATATGCATCACAACCAAACTTGAAATGCAAAAGGGAAATTTGTCCCCAATTTTCCACACTGGTACTTCCTGTGTTTCCTTTTCCAAAATGCTGAAAGCATCTAGGCACACATAGGTAAAAAGGCCCAGCTATGATCCACGATGCTGTAATATATGGAATTGGACCCTGCCATGGATATATATAGCCCACAACCAGCACCAGGCTATGGTTTTAAGGAATTGATCATCTTTTTCCCCAACAAATGTTCCTGTTGTTCTCATGATGCCCTTTACTGCACAATGTCAGTTTTCTTTAAAAGGTCCAAATTTCTTTCAAAAATGTGCCTGCTCAGCTTCCACAGTATATAACGTCAGAGTTTGGACTATACTTATGAAAATCTTTACAGTTCTGACAAATGGGAGCAATAATTAAGGCTTGAATCTCTCCAATGCCGTATCCCAAGAAAGTCAAGATGTTTGCTCAGGTATGTGATGACTAGCTTTCCTTACAGGGGGATGAAATCCAGATGTGTAGTGTAGTGTGTCTGCTACTGGAGTGAAACAGGGCACTCCAGCTCTGTCTCACACACTCCAAAAGCCTTATAATCAGCTACTCTAATATAGTAGTGACTGCCAAAACAAGCCAGCAGATAGGAAGGAATCTGACAGTCCCATTTCTAACAATCGTGTGTGATTTGTTTTTCAAAAATAAACTATCAGGAACTGGGACTGCTTTGATTGGGATTTAATATACACAGACATTTATACGTGACTTTTTAGTTCTGCTCACAGCAAGCTTGATGGAATATCTAATCAAAACTTGGATGCTGGTCGGAGCGTCTTTAAATACTAGCAGTAAGTATGGACATGTTTTTCTTGTGTAATGCATGCGTGTAAAATATTGAAAATCTAATCCCCATGTGTGGAGTGTATTGTCTGTGCAACTTGTATTTACTGAAGTCACCACCACAGAGTTAATACATCATAACAATTAGCTGTGACAGCCAGTTGTGTCAGACAATAGCCAATATACCACAATGGCATTAACCTGTGAACAATAGGAGGATAATGAAAGGTCACTTAGAGATGAAAAAGGGCATCGAGATGAAAACACCTGGAGTTGAGGAAAAGTAAAGGTCAGGCTGTGTCATTAATGGTAATGGTTGTTTCATTTTCTTTAGTGGGCTGAGGTTGAGGTTGCAATATTTGGGGACCAACTCCATCTTCTGGCAGGTATTGAGGTGAAGTTAAGGCAAAAGTGTAAAATTAATCCTTGTTTTCATTCTAGTTATTTTTAACCTTTCGAAACCTGGAGCACTATCGCTTGTCTTGTGCTGTGTCCAGACGACTTTTAATAGCATTTAAACCTTTAAAAGTTCAGATTTCTTTCTAAACACATGGGTAAAAAGGCAAACTGCAACTTAACAAGAAACGTCCCGCAAATTGCAATAAATTAGTAAAAACTGAGATCAGGAAAATGACCTAAAAATTGGCCATAGGAGATATTATAAAGACTATATAATGTCCACAAAATTCTATTCATAATTTATCATCTTATATTTACAGAAAAAATGAAAATGACTCTCTCTCTCTCTCTCTCTCTATATATATATATATATGTGTGTGTGTGTGTGTGTGTGTGTGCGTGTGTGTGTGTGTGTGTGTATGCATACATTTACTAAAGTCATATATATATACATTTAAATGACTAATTTCCTTCTTTCCATGTTTTCTGAAAGAAATCAAGCCCACTTGCTTAGGTTTCAAAGGGATAAATTACTGAAGAATGAAAGTGAAGCAAAGAAGTGAAAACTTTTATATCCTTTTGATCTTAGAGAATTAAGAAAATGTTACTATGTGTTGAATCATTTAAAGGATCATTTTACGTATAAAGAAGAAAAATATGCAAGTTCGAAGGTTTTCTGGCCTATTAGTAAAGGGATACTCCACCAAAACTCTTGTACTTGTCATTCCAATGAACACAATGTATTTATACATTCAGTTTTTATTTTATTCACAATACTACAACTGTGTGGAAAATGCTAGGCTTACAGATGGACAAAAGACAGGTGGAATTTAACAGTTGTTTGTGAAGTTCCTGTATATGGATGTTGTGATACTTTTCTAGGAACTCCAGTGGGGACTTCTCCAAAGTCATGTTTCTTCGAAAGTACACACTCCCTGCAGTTACAGAATCTAATTGCCAGAAAAAACGTTCACATTGTACATGTGGGCGGCTAGAGCGGGTCGTCCATAAATCAGATGATCAGTTGCTCAGTTGCTGGCTTTTCCAGTCTGCATGTCGGAGTTGGGCAGAATCCTGAACCCCAAATTGCTCCATCGGTATGTGAGTGTGTTTAAGCTGAGTAGCAGGTTGCACCTTGTATGGTAGCCTCAACCCATAGTGTGTGACTGTGACATGTGTTATAGTGCATTTTTGTAAAACCAGGAAATGTTGTATTTGTAAGCAACACTATGGTGAATGTGTGGTTCGGTTTAGGCACAAAAATCACCTGGTTACCATAAGAAAAAAGATCTCGTTTTGGCTTAAAACACCCACATTTGCTTTTCTCGCTACAAAAGTAGCCTGAAAAGCAAGAACAGATAGGGATGAAAACACCCAGGTTCAGTGGCTCAAATACAGCTGAGAAAAGCTGCTGAAAAAGGGTCGTTAAAAATCACCAGGACTGGTGACTTGAACACCGCTAGAAAACTGAAACTAACTGCTGGAAGGGTGTAGTTTCAGAGAAACAGGACTTCAGTTTAATGGGCATTTCTTTTGGGGGTATCAGGCTGTTGTAGAAATGGACTTTCAGTCCATTGGACATTTTTTTACTAATGGGACTTAATGTGCCAACTGGTCTCTGCACTGGTGAGTTAACTGCAAACTTTTACGTCTTTGTCAAAGAAATTTAAACTCAAATTCAAATAGTTCTTATGAGCCTACAGAGATTTGTATACTCAAATGATTGATTTTGGATGGAGTATCACTTTAAAATTTCAAAATCTTGGATATTTCCTTTATCAGAGATTTATTAATGTGACCGCAAATCCACCAAGACACACAGAATTGGTTTAAATAAAGTAAAAGGTCAACTCAGAGTTAGTGAGACTTTTTCAAAGTGACACATCTAACATCTCTAATGGTGTAACTGCAGCCCTACTGCAGTTCACAGGCACCAGTAGAGATTGTACACTTTTTGGTATGCTTGCTTTTTCACCCAGCCTTTTCACATGATCTAAATCCAGACACCAAATTGTAAAGATATTTTGGTTCCCAGGGGACCACACAAAATGAGAACAGAATATGTTTACCTTTAGCCTTTGTGTCAGCAGAGATTTAGCGTATTGTAGATGGACACAGAGGAAAGATTGCATCACAGCTTTGTCATTTATCTTCAGAGCACTAACAGCTCTGCAGCTCAAACAGCTTAATGGCTCAATTATTTTAGCGAAATGGTCACCACATGTTTAAAAGTGTGGTTGCATTGGTTCCAGGGCATTAGCTGTGCTAGAATGAATGTCCTGTTCTCTGTAAACAAATAATTGTCCATACATACATTGTCAAAAGGAAATATGGGAGCTTAATGTTAATCAACAGCCGTGTTTCTTTTACAGACCCATTATGCATTAAGTATGTCAACCACTTAAAGGTGAAATGTAAAACACGAGTACTTAGTGCCTGATAAATCATCTGTGCTGCAAACACTTTAGGTGGCACCAGTGGTCAAGAATTTGGTAATGAGTAAGGGAAGTGGTTCCTGTGGATTTCAACCTGTCTGCCAATTAATAAAAAAGAGCCATAAAAGGCTAAGAAAAGTCTTTTGTTAAAGTTTATACAAAGCCTATTACGACTCCCCCAAAACACACACAGAGAAATTAAAGTCTTCTATCGCGATAAGGAGTGAGTAATGGCAGCATTATTCTTGAATCATCGCAAAGTTGGTGGGAGGTGAAAAAAATAACAGGCTCTGCATGTATGTATTTAGTGATGAACAGTGACCCCTACAGGAGAAAATCTTAAAATTCTGTCATAAAAATGCAGTCAACCAAGGCTTCTCAATTATAAAACTTACTGATCTGTGGAGGTGGTATTCTGATTTTGTTTTACTTTTCTTTTCTTTTTTTTTTTTTTTTTTTTGGACATTTGTATTAAAAGATACCAAAAGAAGACCAAAAAAGGTCAGTGGTGAAACAAGTAAGCAAAATACTGGAGAAACTGCAGTATCAGGAAAGTATGAATAACAGAGTGGAAATGTTCAGGGCCAAATCTAGGAGGTCTAGTGGGATGAAATATTACTATTGTTTTCTCTGTTTACCTGAATTACTGTAAATATTAAAGGGTGACCCATGACATGGACTGCGCTGAGTGTAAAGTGTAGAGGCATAGTGGAGGTATAGGGGGTATGCCCACCTCTTTTTCTGCCCATTTACAGTATAACTACCCTTCAGCCAAAAATCCATCGGAACATATAATCACTTTCTCCTTAATAACCACTACACAACTTGTCATGTGTGGTTTTCATTTTGTGTTTATTGTCTGATAATGCAAACTAAAGCCAAATGGGATTCCTGTGACTGAAAACACAATCATAGCTCATTCCAGTTGGGTTGCAAATAAAGGTTAACATTCCTAAAATACTGACTCTGCTGCAAGATAAAAAATCATTGCATCAGTGTGACGAAAAAAGAAAGAAAGGATTCATTTAACCCTTTTTTACTCTCTAAATTTATCAAAGGAAAGGAAAGCAAATAAAATGAAAAGAAACAGTAACAGTCAGACAAAAGAACAAGGCACCTTGTGCACACTGCAAGTAAATATAACACATCACTGCAAATAAATATAACACATCACTGCAAATAAATATAACACATCACTGCAAATAAATATAACACGTCACTGCAAATAAATATAACACATCGTCTTGGTACAGATTACATGGCAGAAACTGAACCCTAAATTCAGCTACTGAATGGTGAACAACATCAGTAGCCTATTATTAAGACTAAAGATCATTGCAGATATTTTATAGACACATTACCTGATGCAGGCATCAGTTTTGTGCCAGTATCGTACATTAAGCTCTGTATTTGCAGTGTTTAGCCACATAGTCCTTCCATCCATCTCACTCTCCATATCAGATGGATCCACATATATTAGGTTTAGTGTGACACATTTCTCCCTTTTATAGACTCTCTCTATCAGTTGTGGAGGGGCTCACCCTCTGTCTTCATCTTGTACTGCAGTATACTTATGCGGAGTATTGTAACTTGTTGCTTTGAGTTTTTGACATATGGCAAAGAAACATGTCAGCTACAAAATGTGCTCAACATGTAAATAAAGTGGCTGTAAATCCAAAACTTAAGAATAAGTGCCTGCATTGAGCAGATTAAAAATTCTCACTTTTCTTCAATAACTCTCCTCCTTTTCTGAACAATCATGATACCCTATCCTAGGGTTCCTATGTATAATGAACTACACCTTAGGAACTTTTCGTTATTCATGAGGTTTGAGGTGTGGTGCAAAATAGGGGAGGTCAAATATTCTTTTAAGCTCTGGAGAGGAATCTATAATTTTTATTTTGGCATAGGAGTGGGACACATCTTTCAATGTATGTATTGTATTTAAATGTTCTCTGCCATACACCCATTTTCTGCTAAACAGCACACACAGCTTGTTTGCTGATAATGATAATTATGATGATGATGCAGTTTGTAAGGAGGATTTGCATTTTGCTGAAAGAAATCAGCAGATTTGTTTTGGTGACAACTCTCCCCTCTCTCTTTGTTTGGTGTGAATATAATAAAATCTGATTGTTTTTGGTGGAGGGAGGGTCATGCATCTTTCTGCAGTCACACAAGGAGGTTCAAGGTAAAATGGTTGTAGCTTTAGGAATGGTTCAGATTAAAATAAAATAAAATAAAATACACCCCAGCCACTCCCCTCCACTGATAAATAATGAACAGTCCCTTATTGGACTGGACTGCTGCCAGTTGTAGCAAACCCATGCATGTATTCTTAGGACATTTCAAGGATTGTAGGACATTTCAAGAACTTTTTTAGGACATTTATAGGATTTCAGGACATTTCTATGATTTTGGAACTTTCAAAGAATTTCGGATATTTATAGATTTTGTGCCATTTCTGAAATGTTAGTATGTTTTAGGACTTTAGGACGTTTCTAGGATTTTAAGTGATTTCTGAAATTTTAGGACATTTCTGGTATTTTACAACATTTCAAGGACTTTAGGATGTGTCTAGAGGGGGCTTAGGGCTTTTGTAAGGGGTGCAGAGGATCCTCAACTTGCACTTTTTTTTTTTTTTTTTAATAAAACTCGACATCCTATCGGGGGCCAGATTTGGCCCGCGGGCCGTAAATTGAATATCAGTGGCCTGGGGACTATCGCAGACTGACAGGAAGTCGTTGTTCATCTGACCAATCACATCAAGAGATGTCCAGCAGGACGGAGTCTGCAAAGACGACTCTCGCCACTAGCATCCAGTCTGTTTGTAGCTGCGTTAGCTCCGTCAGTAAGTTAGTTGACCAGCCTTCCTACAGCCTGCTGGACGCACAAAGGCTGAGTAGGTTTGTCATTTTTTACTGCGATACAGACGAGTAGAAAACCAGGTAAACTAAGTAACATTTCGGGTGGAAGATATCGGTGGAGATGTGTAATAAGCTGCATTGGACACTAAGGACCTACCTGGCTGCCAGCCTATCATCTGACAGCTGTCACCGCACCTAGCTGCTCAGCTAGCAGGTTAGGTGAGCTAACGGCTAACAAGTGTTTTTTTGGGCTCATTGCCTGGCTAATGTAGCCAGCCAGTGCTGCTCTCTGTTCAGAGTGGAAAGCGGCGACTTCCGCATGGACGTTTTATCTTGTTATTTTCACAACAATATTTGTCTCCGCCTGCTGTTCAAACCATGAGCTAGCCGAGGAGCGTCGGACCGCAGTGTTTGGAATATTTTGAGGTCCGGCTAGTTGGCTAGCACTTAGCTCGAAGCTAGCAGACTGCATTCATTCAATTATTGAAAAACCGCTAAAGCGCTAACACCAGCACCTCAACTAACAGAGACTGGTGATATCCAATCTAAATTGTTGTTACGACACTAATACAGTTTTGGCTTGATCGTGCTTTGGATAACTTCGGGAGGAAATGAAGAAATTTTTTGACTCTCGTCGGGAGTTGGTGAGCTCCGGGCCTGGCTCCGGTGTCGGTGGAGGAGGCGCTGGTTCCGGCGGCGGTGGCAGCTTCATCGGACGGGTCTTCACCATTGGACGATATCAAGTGACCGTCGAGGAAATTGTCGCCGAAGGTGAACCATGTTGTTTTGTACAGTGTGGAAAAATACACGTCTCACAAACACGGTTTACTCGATCCACAGTCTAACCTGTACCACTTTGTGAGGATGGACAGTAACTCAAGTTAAATGAATGGGCCTGTTTTTCTTTCGCAATGGCCTTGTTAGAACCGACGTAATTATACTTTACCACCTTTATTATATGTTATTGATGTGAAAGGCAGTGGTCATGCTTTTGGCACAAGGCTATAACAGTTAGGGTATAATCTGTGACCACCCAAGGCAGCTCTTTTGAGCTGTCATTGGAATTTCATTCACTTGTCAGGTAGCTTTACTCCAGACTTTTCTTTTGTGGCCTGGCTTTGCTTTCATCTATGCTATGATTTCTAAAGTGGGAAAAGATTTAACAGCGAAAAAAACAAAAAAAAAAATCTTATGATGGAGAGGGTGTGTGTGTGTGTGTGTGTGTGCTGTTGTCAGTTGTTGTGGTTGACTCCACTCTGCATTACTGCACTCTTTACCTCAAGCTTGGGAGGAACATTGTATAACCGGATTTTCTACAGTGTTAAGGACGGATGGCGTGCTGAGTCACCTGTCTTGATATTTACAGAAGGAGTGAATCACAAATATAGATTTCAGAAGTTCTGATCAACATGTTCTTGTTGGTAAGGAAGAGGGAACTGATTACACTATGTGCAGCCACATAAAATATGACTCCCTGCCAAGGTTGGACTTTCATAACATACCTAGAGCCCTCACTTATCTGTTACAATAATCTTGCATGTAGATTAACTCTATGTGAATCCAAATCATTGCGTTAAATGGATAGAAATGTTTTTTTCTGGAAACCAGAACATGCTTAAAAAACTTTTATGATAGGGCTAACAGGTTTCCCCTGGTCGTTTGTCTTTGCAATGAGAGTCTTCCTGCTCTGTTAGCTAAGAGCGCCTGTTACTAAATAATAAATGAAAGAAGACTGATTAATTCATCAGTACTATAGATGGGGCCCATCTGGTTGGGCACACAGCGGCTTTATGAATGGGTTAGACATCTAACCGCAGTTATGCCATGCACTCAGATCAGTCAGTGGAAACTATTAGTGGAATGTGTTCATTTCTGCTATTGTGAGTCAGTTTTGTTATCAATTGTATGAAATCTTCGGCCTTGAACAGGCATTCACTTCAGTGAGGTACCATTTAAAATGGTAATCTTTAGTCATCGTAAACAGGATTTTGTAAAGATGGTGAAAAATAAATCTTCCACAAAATGCTAGTTGGAATGTTTTTCTGTAGATCATATTTTTCTTGCTTTGGCCTTGGACCTACTGCTTGCAATGTGACTCCCCCCAGTGTCACTAGACCTATTTATTCAGATGGTTTTGGTTGTAGTCTGGGCTATTAGTTTCTTTTAGCTGGCTGCTCCATTTGGAAATGGTGTTCTCTTCCCTGGGTCCACTCCCTTTGTTGTCATTGTTGAGCTCTGTTGCCCTTAGCTGAAATAAAGACACTTTTCACCATGTACAGACAAAAGACGTCAGATGGCCATAGTGGCTTTTGTACCTTCAGGACTGGGTTTATTTTAAATCATGTCACCACTGTATTTGACTTTAGACATTTAGGCTTTGTGCATATGCTTTTGATTTGCTCTTAACCAGTTGTCTGAGTATTTTCTAACACATAGCTTGTTGTCTTAACTGTCAATGAGATGATTTTTCTCGAGTCTGTATAGAGTTACTGATGGTAACATTAGCCCTGCTTTGTATGCAACATGTTGCATTGTAACAGAGAATGTGTGCCCAGTTCCTACAATGAGACGACAGAGCTTCAGTGATTCCCTCATTTGTAAACCAAAATCATCCCGTTTTCTATGCAAAAACTTTCTTTGACTGAGACAGGTTAGTCCATGTCAATTTTGTTTGCAGTAGATGAGACTGCTGCTAGTATTTCTTGCTGCCATTTCAGTGTCATGTAACCATGCAGCGAGCATGTTTGTAAACAGCATAGTAGTCGTGAGGACATGTAGTAAGTAAGCTGAGATTGTAGTTATGTAAGTTCCATTACACTGATGACAAATTGTGACCAATCACAAGAACAGTTCGCTGTGGTTTGCAAAGCAGTGCCTAAAGGTGTATTTTTGTCTGCATTTGCTTGAGCGTGTATGCATAAGCTTGAGGGGTATAATCCTGACAGTCATTTACGTCAAGAGGCAGCAGCTATTTGTAGCTGCACTTACAATTATTCACTCACACTGTCTACTGAGATTGTAGAACACTGCTTAATGTTGCTTAAGACGGCTGCTAATCCCTCTAATTTCTTAAAGGCATCTCAGATTAGACTGCGAGACAGCGGGGGTTCAACTGTCTGAACTCTGACATATCACACAAACACACACAGTTAAAGCCTGTGTTTAATGTGCTCATTAAGTGTGTGCTCTCCTCTCTGTAATTAGCTTTATGATTGGTTCTCAGTTGGTTTGATGTTGTCCTCATTGAAACCCACTTCTCGAGCACATTGCCTCTCTGTGTGTTAATAACACTAATTGCTCAGCCAAGTGCTCTGCCAGTACCCTGTCTGTTAGTGCAGCACTGTGTTGCACATTGTTGTACTTCTGTGTGAAATTTCCTATTTTTAATTTATAGCTGATGACATCAGTGAACTTGTGATGTGTTATCATCCACGGTGACCCAGCTCCACCCTGAGACAGGGTGGAGCTGGGTCACTTAGGGTTATTGAATTTTTTTAATTGTCTAGGCAAGCATGTTGAGAAATGATTCAGTTTTGCTGACTCTCATCTTTTTTTTATACTCCATTCATTTCAGTAATGATACACCTCTCAGTAATGTTGCCCAGAGCAGTCCTAATCAAACGTCAACCGGACCAATCACGTGGAGCTGCCTTTGGCTTAGTGATGCCAGCTGGATGAGTCAGCCCAGTGCATGGCCTTAACACAAGCTGTGAATTGAAGAGCTGCAGCAACAACAACCTTAACAGTGAAAGCTGCTACATGCTGTCAACATTAAATTAGGAGATAACCGAATGCAAGCTGAGTTCATTTTTGGAAGTCAGTGAAGACACTAGACTATTCCATAACTCCGTGCAGTACGAGGGATGGGCACTTATTGGACACTTCCTTATTCGGGTACTCGCATTAAATTGCTGTATAGTGCCCTCTAAAAATTGAGGAATGGTAATGTAAATTGGCCAACAAATTTTAAACTCATATATTGAACAGCCAACCTTCAATAAGCCTATTAAGCTATAAATTGAAACCAATCATAAGAAAAATCAGCAAACTATCTGTCGCTGCTGTTACATAAGCAGCACTAAAGGACCGTCTCTGGAGTCCAGAGCTGGTCTCCTTCCATACAGTTCAATGTCTGGCCAGTTAGTACGAGCTAACACAGCAGCAGGGGCTAACATCCAACACCGACCTGATCCCACCAAACTCACACCAACTCTGAAAGTACCTGACTCTCATTAAACCTGTTAATAAATGTTAGATAACGTTAGCCATGTGATGCGAACAGTTAGCCCCATTACTGTGTGCATGCGTGTGTTCACATGTGAGAGGGGCAGTGGCGAGTACTGTATACGTTGAACAAATACTGAATTCCAAATGAGTATTCAAATACTCATGCCCATCCCTATGCAGTACATATCGATAAATTTATAAAATTGAAATAACGAGATGTAAGCTTCACATGTAAATTTCGTTATGGTTTAACTGACTCAGATAGAGTCATCTTGTGGTTTTCCCCATGTGTCAGCATCACTGTGACCAAAGGTGGGATGATGAATTCTCTCACTTCCTGTATCCTCTGTTAGTTGTGTCTGCTTCTTGCATCCTTCCCTTCAGCACAACTGCTGACTCACACAGCACAGTGCTGTGCTCCTCATAGCGCTGTGCCGACCCGCCGACCATGCATTCATCACACATAGTTTTCCCTTTAAGCATCTCGGCCCTCTCCTTACCCCCAGTGCTATGAAAACATCAAATGATGTATAAATAAATCAATTTAGCAGATGCCAATTCTGTGATTCATCAGTCAGCCTCAGTAGCAGCCATGATTATGAGATGTCTGATCTGTCAGGGTCGGAGCGCAGCTGAGGGACGTTTGACTTGAAGACACTCTCAAAAATGATACATCTCATGTTGTAGTCAGAATGATCGCTTTGATTGACATGCAGTACTTGCACAGGAGTCTTTCTTGGTCGAACTAGTAGAGAACTATAGAATTTTAGCAACTGACACTGACTTTAGTGAAAATTGTGAATTACCATTTTTAATATACATATTCTACATATTACATGTTCAGAAAAACAATATATCACCACAACATTGCTGCTCTTATTGCTAAAAGTAAAAAAAATCAGTAGAAGATGTATTCATTATTAACGCTCATCTATTTCTCCACTCATTTGCAGGAGGCTTTGCCATAGTTTTTTTGGTGCGGACTCATCAAGGCGTACGTTGTGCACTAAAAAGGATGTATGTCAACAATGAACACGATCTGCAAGTCTGCAAACTTGAGATACAGATTATGGTGAGTAAGACAGTTCAATAACAGACAGCTGAGTGCAGAAAACTGCATTTTCATTTTGACACTACTAAAAGATGGTCATGAAAGAGCAGATTGTGCAGTTGTTTGTTAACATTAACCTGTGGTGGTAGCCAGTGTAACACGACTTATGGCACACAAAGAAATATGGAGTTGACATTCAAATACTTAGCTTGATTTTCTGAACTCTGTGATCTGAATGTGACTCACCCTGAATGCTCAAAGTCCAAACACTGAAACTTATCTTAAATACTCTTTCACCCAGGAATTGTTAGTTACAGAAGGGAGTTCAAGGGCTGGATTGTAATTAGGGCAATCTTAGCTCCTTTGCTGTCCATTTCCTAACTAACCAGTTCCTGCAGCCCCACCCTGGGTGGCATGACTATCACTGGATGGTAATCATTACGTCTAGACCTTCAGCAGAAAATCAGCATCTCGCAACAGATAAAAATAGATTGAATAATTACACGCATGGTTTTATTTTGTAATTCACTAACCCAAATGTTTTAGGACTGTAAAATCAACGAAAACTGCACCTCCATTGTTTGTCACTGTTGCTTTTTCTATGTTTGTTTACACAGAGGGACTTAGTGGGCAACAAAAACATAGTTGGTTTCCTGGACTCCAGCATAACTGCAGTTGGAGCTGGCGATGTGTGGGAAGTCTTGATCCTAATGGACTTCTGTCGAGGTAAATAGACCCCCCCCCCCCCCCCATACCTTTCTGTCTCTGCTGAATTCAGAGCTCCATTACCTTCGGCTCCTCACAGTCTCCTGCTCTGTTGGAAGGCAGATATTCAACTGACAGCTGTCGTGGTCAATACAACTTCTGTTTCAGTCAATACATAGCTGAGTGGTGTTATTTATAGAAAGTTTAGGTCTTAACATTACCGTTGTTGAAGATACCTGATGTTTGAGCATAAAGATGAGATGCAAATATATTTTGTTTGTGCAACAATAACAAAGCAGTGTTGAAATGACCAATTACATTAACAAAACAATCCTTTTTTTCATTTTTAAATGAAGAATGAATTTGATAGCAAAGCAGATGTTTGGGCTGTTTGACAGCTTGCCAGAAACAAAACTGTGAAATATTTTGGCTGACCTGTTGTAGAACTGCTATATGATTTGGCTGATTAATAATAAGCAATTAAATAAATATATGTTTTTGTATTTGCTGTAGATATAGATCTCATGTCAGCCCCTGTTATAACCATCTGTTTAAAAAGGAATTTGCACTATTTCTCTCAAATGGACCAAAACATTTTTAGAAGTAGTTTTAAATATAAATTCCTTCATACAAGATATACAGTATTTCAATAACAGGGTATCATCTGACATTTGTAGACTCTTTGTTGACCTGTTTGTTTTACACAGGTGGGCAGGTGGTCAACCTAATGAACCAGCGGTTACAGACGGGTTTCACTGAAGCTGAGGTGTTACAGATCTTTTGTGACACTTGCGAGGCGGTTGCTCATCTCCACCATTGCAAGACTCCGATCATCCATCGAGATCTCAAGGCAAGTCTGTTTCATTTCCCAATGTACTCCTCAAGCATAAGGCTAGCTAATTGATGCCCGCGCTAATTACTTGGAAGTAATTTATTGTGACAATGTTTTCACTTCATGTACTATCAGTTCTGACAGGTCTCATCTCGTCTTCCTCACGTAGGTGGAAAATATTCTTCTGCATGACCGGGGACACTACGTGCTCTGTGATTTTGGAAGTGCTACTAATCGCTTCCAAAACCCTCAGACAGAGGGGGTGCCAGTTGTGGAGGAGGAAATCAAAAAGTACGTTTTCTAAGCTCTTCATAGCTTTGGTCATTTCTCTTATTGTAATTCAGAAGCTCATTGGTCTGCTCTTAAAACCAGGTACACCACTCTGTCATACCGCGCTCCAGAGATGGTCAACCTCTATGGTGGAATGGTTATCACTACAAAGGCTGACATTTGGGTGAGAAGAACTGTGTTCATTACCTTTATGTTACATTTTGATGACGGCATGTTCACATTAGTTCACTGTAATAGCGATGTGTGCATTAGTAAGAACTAACATACTGGAAACAAACTCACATTTACATCAAGTGTGTCTATTCCTTTGTCTGCACAGGCCATGGGTTGTCTACTCTATAAGCTGTGCTACTTCACACTTCCTTTCGGGGAGAGTCAAGTGGCTATCTGTGATGGAAGCTTCACTATCCCAGACAACTCGCGCTACTCCCAGGACATGCATTGTCTCATTAGTGAGTAATCCTGAATGCACACACACTGCCCTACTTACTTTACAGCATGTACATCCCGTATATATGAAGTGTAAGTTTGAATGTGCATGTTCATGTGTCTGACTCAAGATAAATATCCTTTGTTTGTTGATTTTTTTTGTCAGGATACATGCTGGAACCGGACCCAGATAAGAGACCAGACGTCTACCAAATATCCCACTTTGCCTTTAAACTGGCTCGACGAGAGTGTCCAGTCCCGAATGTAAATGTAAGTCATTATGGCAAGAGGAATGGCAGGAATTTGCAATGAGAATATCCTGTAGGGTTGATGTTAAATATTAACAGTCTGATCTTCTTTTTTTCTAATAATTCAGGTCTTTTTTATGTTTCTCAAGCACAGTGGTTTCAGTTGTCTTGCTGCTTTTTCAGGAAAGTAATCTAGAACAAAATGATATTGGAGAGAAGCTATCCTTTCTAGCTTTTGCCAGTTGGCTGCCCTCCATTAATCATGCCGTTTTCTAATGTACAAAGTAACTCAACAATTGATCTTCTGATTCTGCCAAATCTTATCCCATAACTATTATTAAAGTGGGCAATAATTGGGAATTCATAGAAGTTGCTAATCAATACTGGAGGCTAGCTGTGAAAATCAATGTTTTCTTAATACCTCAGGCATTTAGCAAAAACTAAAGCTCTTTGGTTTGATTATCCTTGATCAAATTAAATAAATGCAATTCCTCTCACTGTTGTAGAATTCACCCATTCCTTCAAAACTTCCCGAGCCTATCAGGGCCAGTGAAGCAGTGGCCAAAAAGAGTCAAACCAAAGCCAGGTGAGTAAAAAGGAAAGTATTTAATTGTTGTCATGGTAAGAACAGGGTTCCCATGGTCACGGAAAACCTGGGAAAGTCATGGAATTTCACAGTCTCATTTTCCAGGCCTGGGAAAGTCAAGTAAAAACCATTGAAAGTTTTGGGAAAGTCATGGAATATGGTGCTCTACATAATGGCAAATATATTTTCTGAAGCTGTCGATGTTACGTAGCTCTCAAAAACTTTGATATATTTACCATCACATGCATTTCTTAAATTTCTCCCCACATTCTGTCTCTGCCTCCACGTATGCCAACTTGCTGAAATTATGTTTGAATAGAGTTTGAATCTAATATATTTGAAAAAATGCCAGGCAAGTACGGCAAACAAACAAAAAATGTATTATGAGTCCTTGAAAAGTCATGGAAAAGTTTTGTACTTTTCTCTATGCAAACTTGTGGGAGCCCTGTAAGAAACCTCTGCAGTTGGAGTCAGTTTTGTCTTTTCCTTCCATCAGGCTCACAGACCCCGTTCCTACATTGGAAACCTCAATTGCACCTCGCCAACGACCCAAGGCTGGCCAGTCTCAGCCTCAGCCGATATCAGGCATCCTTCCCATCCAGCCAGCTCTCACCCCACGCAAGAGACCCAGTGTGGCTGCTGGAGCACCACAGACCATAGGTATAAGAGGCTCTGTAATACCTCTGTGTGCCCAAATAATTTTTACTAAGTAAAAGAGAGGCAGTCACTCAAAGTGACATCTTATGTTGAACTCAGTGAAGTGAACTGCTCAAGAATTTGACTCCAAAGCCCATCAAGGGCTTGAATTCCCAGTGGTTCAATGATCTCACTCTTAAAAGGCTTTTAATTGTTTTTTATGAGGCTTTTGACATTCACACTGTGAAAAGCCTGTCTGTCTGTGGCCCAGTTGCAGAGATAGAATAGATGGTGGTGTTATGTCACATTAATTACAGCAGTACACTCGTGTTTTTTTACGTGCAGAACTAACTCACTCATGTGCTGTCTCTCCAAGGAAGTAGTGTTTGTGGTTTTAAATGCATAATGTTTTAAAACATTAATACAGAAAATATCAAAAATATAAATATTTATTTAACTGCTAAATGCCTCGTGCTAAATAAATGCATTAATTATTAGAATATACTACAGTACTTTCTTTTTACTTCAGATAAAAGTGGAGAGTAGGCCAGAAACAGAAGGCCTACAGTCACACAGATACTTTCACACAGGCACATATGAAGAGTTTGTGTGCTGGACTGATTCTTCAGGTCAACAGAAATGTGGTTGCATTTTGGATATGATAAATGATATGTCTATATGTTCTCCTCATTCTGCTTATTTTTCTCCCCTCTAGGTGTTGGTATTCATGTCCCACCTCCAGGTGCAGCTGCTGTCCAAGCTGCACAACAGACTCCTGCCGCGCCGCAGCTAGCTCAGACAGCCAATATGCAGCCACAGGCTACACCGCAGCATCAGCAGCTCCTTATGAAGCAGCAGCAGCAAGCCGCAGCCTTCCTGAGCCCACAGAGTAACCAGCAGGTAGGCAGAACAAGAACAGAGATACTAATGTATGGCGTATGACAATGCTGAAAACTCATGCTGACACATTTTCCGGCAAGAAAGTCTTATTTAAAACAAACAAAAAACAGTTTATGAGCTTTTTGATCAAATAGTTCCAGGAGGGATTTTTATAACATGAGAAATAACTGTCCCTTTATTCATTAATTATTCCTGCCTCCTTAAGCCATCCTTGATTTTCCACCATGTCTAGATCAATAACTGATAAAAAAAACTGATCAATAACTGAGGTTTATTTTGCACAATATTCAAAGGTGGAGCACGAGTTGTTCTGTTCCTAGAAATGTTGCAGAGGTTGAAAGGCCCTGTATGTTGGCTTGTGTTATGGACAAAGAGGGTACGTGGCAACACTTGCAGGTTGTTATACATTTATGAATTTGATTAGCTGGGATTGACCAAATACAGACATAATTTGGATAATCATTCTTTAGCCCCTGCCATAAATCACTATATCACTACATTACTGTTCCATGCAATAATACATACAGTACAATTTGATACCACACAAAAATTGCTGTATTGAACTGATGATGAGCCATGATCTATAACACATAAACACATGCTGAGAGCCCACACGTTTGCTTGACAATGGTATCAGTTTATCTTGCGGTTCAGACTATAAAATTCAGCTACTATGATTTGTTTTTCATTTTAATTTACCTATCCATGACACTGATTATTCCCTCTGCTATTGTTTTTTGCTTGAGCTGGTCCGTTGCTGGTGTAAAATGTGTTCTTTCAAGAGCTTCAGTATAGTTAGAGAATTACATAAATACAGTTCTGTTCATTGCTGGTGTATTCTGCATACAGAATCTGTG
This sequence comes from Plectropomus leopardus, assembly GCF_008729295.1. Taxonomy (NCBI): domain Eukaryota; kingdom Metazoa; phylum Chordata; class Actinopteri; order Perciformes; family Serranidae; genus Plectropomus; species Plectropomus leopardus. The sequence continues at coordinate 13,566,314 of NC_056468.1, forward strand.
TTTTTAGAGACAAAAGACTATTTATTATGAAGTACTTGCAAACCTAAAGGTGTCTGTCTCCTGCTTTCTCCTTTATGTCTTGGTTTTCCGTGTTTACTGTCAGAAGGGTAGAAAATAAACTCTGAAAAGTATGCTATAAAAGGCTGCTGCACTTGTTAAAGATCTATAAATCAGGACAAACTGGGCCTTTCTCATGCCTGGCTGTGTGGTATTCTTATGTAGCATCACCTGATACAGAGCCTCCAGCAGCAACAACAAACAGCATCTCAGGTGTCCACCCTGCTGCAGTCCAAAGCTAAGCCCGTCCCTTCAGTTATCTCCCTGCAGCAGCAGCAGCAGCAGCAGCAGCATGTAGCCTCTGTCCATGAAACAGCAGCCTCTCATCTGAATCCCATCCCCGAGTCTGCGGTCATTGGTCCTGCAGCTGACCCAGAGGTTGTGGTAACATCCTACTCCTGTTGCCGCCTGCTGCTCTTTTGGGCTGGGGAGTTGATTACCACCTCGTTTCTAAACAATCACATCCAAATTTTTGCTTTTCCTCTTATGGGGCACAGGGGAGGCTGAAATGGTCTCATAAAATAAATTATATGTGACAATGTGAATGCCATGTAGCTAGAAAAGCTTCTTTTAATGCCATTTTAGGAAGACATAATTGCTGCAGTTAGATACTGTATATACCACCTGATAACCAAATCATTAAGTGCATTCTGAACCACTACTTTTAACTATCAAATGATTTTTTTAGATTCACAAGGTGCATCTATGTCTGTCCAATCTCTGTTCTGGAATCCTTTCATCCTTTTTCCACAAGTTTTTCTCTCTCTTTGTTGTGGTTTTCAAAGACACATTTTTCAGATTTTCTTCTTCCAGTGGATCTTGCTTTCTTGGTTTTTGTATATTTTGTGGGGCTTATTTGTTTGTTTCTGTTTATGCACTAAACAAAAATTAGCTGTTAAGCTCAAGAGCATTTTCATCTCATGTTGCCCCCTCTGTGTCTGTTTCTTTGCCTCATAGACGGCCGGCCAAGGGATTCACAAAGTCGGCTCACTGACACCCCCATCTTCACCAAAGATGGCCCCTAAGAGCGGCCACAGACGCATATTGAGCGATGTCACTCACAGTGCCGTGTTTGGGGTCCCAGTCAGCAAGTCCACGCAGCTACTCCAGGCAGCCGCAGCTGAGGCTAGCCTCAACAAGTCCAAGTGAGCAGAATTAACTCAGTGATCTAAGGATGAACTGTCCTTTCATGGCACTGAGTGAGCTGCGGAGGGCAATAGACAGTCCATTCATATGACAGAACCCTGAAGGAGGATAAACGACTCTTTTACATCCCAGAGAATCCAGCTTTAGAAGAATCACTCAATTCAGTCTTTAAATAACTCTGCTCACCCACTCTTATTTGCATACATCAGTAGGCCAGTGTCCACAGATTTAACACCCCTGATCATATTTCACTGCAATCTTACCGGTGTTTATGTTTGCACCCTGCAGATCAGCCAGCACCACTCCTTCAGGCTCGCCCTGCTCGTCCCAACAGAGTGTATATCATCCAGGTGATAATGACACCCAATCAGCTCTTACTGCACCCAACACTCAGCCCAGCTGGAACCCCTTTGGGGACGATAACTTCTCCAAGCTCACAGCAGAGGAGCTGCTCAACAAAGACTTTGCAAAGCTAGCAGAAAGTAAGTACAGCTTGTTCACTTCATACTTACACCTTCAGCTAAATAATTGTATGATCTGAAAAATAATTGCTACTTTAATGTTTGTGCACAGCTGCTGCACCAGGAGAGAAGATCACGGGCTCCGGTGAAATTCCAGGACTCAATGCTTTTCCAGGTAAGAGTTTGCCTAATTCTTCCCAGCATGCTGTCTGATTGCTTTGCACACTTCATCTCTCAGGAGGTTTCTCTCCAAATGGACATTTCTCTCAGTTTCTACATGCAACAATCCAACACAGAGAGGTGTAATTCGACCATTTTTCTGGATTATGATCTCTTTATGTGTTGCCTTCTTGGCAAACGTCTAGGGTTGAAAAGTTAGCTTATGTCTTCCTCATCCTTTAGTCCCACCTACTCTCTTCCTCTGTTGTTCATGCTCTCATGTTCCTTCATTTGTTCTTCTCCATCTTGAATTCACTGTGCAATGTTAAGCTGAAAGATCTGCAGGCGTCATGAGTGCAGGTCCTGTGTTGTTGACTGTCCCAGAACCCTTTAATACCCTCTCCCTCTCTGACAACACAGGTAATATTCTTGTGCACAACATGACACAGAATGAGCCATGCCTTTGATTCTCTCAGGCCTTAGACCCTTGAACAAATATATTCTTAGAGTTTATGAGTCACTTTTTGTTTGCTGAAGTAGTTTCCTGGATATCACACTTACCAGAGGTTAGTTTATGAGAGCTAGTTGTGTGTTTTGGATTTGTACACACGCTCCTATCTTGTTGACACAGCAGGCAGCCTCACAGTGGCTCCTTGTCAGCTTCTATGAATAGAGGCCGTAGCTACAGCTAGATCGCATCTCATTTGCAGATCTGTGCTTTCGCTGTTGCCTGGTAACGCGAAGGACAAATTCGCCTTTGTTAATTGGATTGCCTTACTGCTGGAGGAGCCTGCTTACCAGTGTCACTAAGAACAAGAGAAAGTTAAGCTTGCTGTCTTGTTGAAATGATGACCCACCCAGCCTTTTATGTTCTCCTCGGTTTAGCCTTAAGCCCTTTTGGTGGTTCATACTTCTTAGCCTTTGTGTAGTTGCTGTTTGAGGCCAGAACTGAGAGGATAAAAACGTTTAGGCTATTACATAACGAGGGTGTGGTTAATCTTTTCTACCCAGCTTGAGCTGGGTGCACACAAGCCAACACAGTCTGACTTTTCCTGATGGGGCAGAGCAGTGTGTCTGAGAGGCATTTTAGATAAAGACTGCCTCTTCAGAATTAAGTTGGGGTTTTTTTGGTGTTTTTTGGTAAGTGTGGCATAATGTACAGCATTTTTGACATCTCATGTGTTTTCTATTGGCTTTAACTGGAATTAGCTTTGTGACATTTGGGATTGAAAAAAAAAGCTTTTCATCAGTGTTGGCCTCTTTCCAATAGTGAAGGGGGCAAAAGGTCACATCTGCTGTGCCATTTTCTGAGCCAACGCATTCCTTGACCCCACCACCCCCACCCCATTTTGCCCCATAGCAGTTTCCTGTAAGTATGGGCTGCATTGAAAAGTCAGCATTAATGCATGGACTGTATTTAACCTTAATTAAATCATTAACTTTTTCTATTAATACTGCATAAGAAAATTTAAGAAAATGTATTGTTTTATGATGATGGTGTTGGTGAAGCAAATTTAACAAAGATGTCCACTTTGTCTGCTCCAGTCCAAAAATGAGCTGAGAGGTTTGGCATGTGGACAGTGACAGTGCATCAGGGCAATCTAAGACCGCTGTGAAGACACTCACTGATTGCTGTGGCTTGTGGCTTGTTTTGTATAATCAAATGCTTGTGCTCAAGTTTGTACTTGGAGCGTGATTTTTCTATTCTGAAGTGATTGTTTAGTTTGCCACCATAATTCTGCTAGTAATGTCTAATAGAGTTTGGTCCTTTGCATGGGATTTCATGCAACTTACTGACCATAGTGTGTGTGGCTGTCGTCGGTGGAACTAAATAAACAAATCATTCAATAATTTTATCATTGTACTATGGTTTCATGCAAGCAACCTGGTTTTAGAGTCATGTGAATGTAAAATCACCTTGAATGTTCACATGATGGTCTTCGTGCAGTCAGCATCCTATCATGTTTTTTTGCCTCCTAAACATATTTTGTCCCTAACAGTGTCGAGGCAACTTGATTTCAATGGTATTACAGTTATCAGTAAACTGTCATTTTCTCCATATTTTTTGTCAGTATGTAATATTTTCCTGCATTGCTAGAGTTTCATATCTCTCTCTTTCTGCTTCTTTTTAATTTGTATGCAAAATCCTCCCTCATTGCCTTTTTACTTCTCTTGCCATCTGTCCATTACCTCCCTCTGTCTTTTCTCTCTGACCCGCTCACAGAGAAGCTGATTGAGGGACTGAAGTCCCCTGAAACTTCTCTGCTGCTCCCTGACCTCTTAACCCTGACCAGCCCCTTCAATAGTTCTGCAGAGAGCTCCACCAATGGTAGAGGCTCTGTTTTTGTCCTCTGCTTTGCCCTAAAATTCCCCGTCTGTTCTGCATGTGTCTTCCTTGCCTTCCTTCTCCCGTTTCACTCATATGGTCATGAAGTCAGAAAGACCCAGTGGGGAAAGGAGTAACGAAGGCCTTCATCAATTTTATCCCTACAGTGGCAATCTGTTTTCTTTTACATTAACAATGATTTCTTTGTGTTACTGTCTTTTGCACTTGCTGTCACTTGCTATAGTGAAGGCAGAGGTGTGTTTGGCTTCACTGATTCCCGGTCTAGAAGCTCCCCAGGCCCAGCGACACGCAGGCCAGCCAGAGCTCATCCCTACCAGCATGGCAGGTTAGCATCCTGGAAGTTAGAATAGGAAGTCTCTAACGTAATTCTTATAATTGGAATAATTGTTTCCGGCTGTGGCCACTTGCTGATATCATCTCAATCCCAGGGTTTTGCCCAGGGTTGCAGTCATTTTATTTTGTTGGTCAGGAAAATACAAACCAGTTTATCATTGGAGATCACCATTGTGACAGATCACTCTGTGGAGGCAGCAACAAACAAATCATTCTGGCATTTTTCAAGGCTTATATGGTGTGATGGAAATGGAAAATGGAAAAATTTAACAGATTTGCCATTTTCAAGAGGTGCATTTCCATCCACACGATCGGCTTTTTACGCACATTCTTAATTTGCCAGTAGAAAAACCTTAGTGGCAGTGCAGAAAAAAAAAAAAAAAACAACACTTGGGGAGGGGCGAAAATTTAAAAAAAAAAAAAAAACAACTTAACCTTGGGGGAGGTGCAAAAGTTGGTGTGTCAATGAAAAGGAAGTGTGACTAAGTGCAACAGAAACAGATTCAGCAAACAAACGTTAAGTTGAAGTAACATTACCGTCATGATGTAGGCCAGTGAAAGCTCTCTTTGTTGTCTCTGGAAGGCTTTCAACACCCTTAGGTGTGCACACAGGGATGTGGCCAGAGCTGTTCAAAGAGCACCTAGCTGTAATATTAGTAGTTCAAAAAGATCTTTCAGTTGTCCAGTGTGCTCCCTGTAATTCTCAATCTTTTGTTATCCTTTGTTTGAGGTTTGACTGACGCTCTTTACATTATCTCACTGCCCTGTCTAAAGGCTCATTTATATTGTTTCAAACGTTGTAAACGTCAGTGCCCTCATACTTCCTCGAGTCCTTCATGTTGGCAAAGATACAGCCAATAGATAGCATCAGAAGGCAGGGTGAAAAGTTTATGCCCTTATTTACATTTCTTCGTCTTCTCCTATAGTTTTATATTATTTGAACATTGCTACACTGCCTCCACAGTTCCAATGGTACCGCTCTGTTTTAGCTATAGTGGTAAGCTCTCAGAAAACGTGCACAAATACGGATGAAATGAACGCAGAGTACGGACAGAAGGCTCCATCTGTCTCTGTCTCCATATGTAACATTGAGCGTAAATGAGACCTTATTATGCAGTGGTACAATGGCACCTGACTGAAAAATTAGCTCCGCCCACGGCTTATCTCAATGAACTAACTTCCAATGCAAAAATTTGCATTTTCTTTTGCCAATATTATTCAAATTTAATATAAATTTGTGAAAATTTGCTATAGACCAGACTAATGTTAATTTTGCCTTACATTCATGCAATCTTCTGCATTCTTCTGTTATGACTGACATCTGACATGAAGGTTTCGGATTCATAGCTTCTGCTGAGTGTTAAATGTAGCTCCTGCCTCTGACTTTTCTGCACATTTTCTATGAGATTTTCAGCAAGACTGTCCTTTGATGCTGATGATTACACGCTTTCAAAGATTAAACCGTCCTACTAATCAAATGCATTTTCTTCTGCTCCTTAATCTAACAATGGTGTTTAACTGTGACCCCTTGTCCCTCTGGCTTTGCTTCATCCTGTCTCAGACTCTCTGACTGGGGAAGACTCTCTGCTGGGTTGTGATCTTTTATCTCATACTTCTCCTCATGGAAACCAGTCTGTTTCTGCTCTCCCTTCCTCCTGCTCCTCTGCTCCTCCTGGCTCTGGCCCTGGATCCTGTCTGGAGGAGCTGCCACCCGGTCAGACAGCTGCTGGTAAGACCTTGTTGCGGCACCCCTCAGATAGCCGTATTTCTGCTGGGGGTTTTTTGGCCCCTGAAACCATCACAGACTTTAGGTCCTTCCAAAAACAGGAGGGCCTGTTTATATGTGATAAGGAAATAGAATTAGGCACGTTAAATGACGGCTTCACAGACCCTTGACTCATTTGTAGAAGAGCCAAAAGCCACCTGAAATGCATGGCTTTTAAATACTGTGACTGCCCTGGCTCCATCTATTTTTAATCGACTTGCATCCTCCGTTCTTTTTGCCCTTTTCTTTGGCTGAGTTAACTTCTTTTCCCCCCTCCATCATTCCTTCACTTCCTCTTCCTTCACCGCAGACTCTGCTTTCCTCATGTCGTGTGGGGAGAAGGGCAATGACGACGAGTTTGACCCTATTCCTGTGCTCATCTCCAAAAACTCAAATCAAGGTAAGGTTAACAGAATTCTGAGATGAGCACTCACACCTGCTGAAGCCCCAGGACACAAAGATGAATGCCTTAGCCCCTAATTCAGTTACCATAGCTCATCCCTGTGACCGCTGATGTGGAGTCTTGTATGGGCGTGCTCGTCACATTAAGGCTTTTTATCCCATCAAGCTCTCACATTAGTCGCCCTCCTCTCTTTTAATGTTATTCTGCCAGTGATTCTCCGCCTTGCAGGTGTTTGGCTCTTTGTAGTTTATCTTGAAAGTCTCCTCATGTTAGAATGGCATTCCCGTACTCTCCCCCCTGTAATGATGCAGCTGTGTAAAGATTACCCCAGCTCACTCTCTGCCTGTTTCTCTTTCTCTTTCTGCCCCCATTCATGCACCTCTCTGCTCTGCCATCATTTTTTCTTCATCTCCATCAACTCCTCACTCCTAATTTCTCCATACAACCTCTGTTAATATTACTTATTCTTTTGCTTGTTTTTCACACTCTCCCCCGGCTCTCCTTCCATCTCTGTCTCTCTCTCTCTCTCTCTCTCTCTTTTTGGCACATTTCAGGTGGTCACTCGCGCAGCAACAGTGGCAGTTCAGAGTCCAGCATCCCCAACTTGGCCCGATCCCTTCTGCTGGTGGATCAGCTCATCGACCTCTAGAGGGGGTGGGAGAGGTCGAAGGGGCAGTGTGCAATCCTAACAATGGGACGGGGGGAGGGCGGGGGATAGAGATGGGGAAGCCGAGGCACTTAATGTAGCACCTTATGAAGTAAAAACAGAGGAGCCAGCAGAGATTGGTTCAGTGGAACCTTTCTTTTTACGTGCCTCCTTGGCCTCAACTCCATCTCTAGCTGCCTGATAAGCTGGCTTCATTTATCTCTGCTGGCCGTTGACTCTCCCTCGCTGGTAAAATCTTTTCATTAATGCCTGAGCATATCGTCTGCTTCTGTCCCGGCTATGCCATGGCCTTTGCTCATGCTTTCCTCATACTCGCATTAATGTCCCTCATCGAGTGCACTGCCACAGTGATCGACTTTCATCGATTGCACACGTTAAGCTGCTTGATCACAGCTGCTCACTTTTGTTCAGGGTTGAAGCTTTATTTAAACCAGCCACCTTCAGGCATGCTCATTTGTGTCACGGGTCTGACAAAAGAGTCAAAATGCTGCAGACCAGCAGGGTAATGTGATGCACTTTCCTGTGAACTAAACTATTGACTAATCAAAGACGCACCCAGAGCGAACCACTGAGAGCTGTTTGCACTGATTGAACCAGCTTGTAATCAAATGAGACAAACATGTCAGCTTCGGGCAATCTTTACAGAGTTCTCAAACCGGTTGTGTTTGCTGTTGTGAAAGGAGAACTATTTCAGACAGGCTGCTCCATCTTTGTGAGTCAAATCTGTGCTTCTATTTCAAAATAGATCATGTTTTTAAGAGTTATTTCTTTAAGATAACTTAGCACTTGAATTCAGAGCTGCAGCTTCAACACAGCTATATTGCAACCTCTTTCTGGATGTTAAGCAGGGTATTATTTCTCCTAAACCTGTAAATTTGTCTTTCGTGATGATGTCTTGAAATCCTGAAACTGGTGAAATCAGTGTTAACAAGACTGATTAATTTCGGCTCCTTTGCCATGGCAGGGTGCTTTCACACAGTCAGCATTATCTACAAAACTTCCTAAGACCATTATTGTTATGTGTGCATTTTATGATGACATCTTTTTATGTGTAGGGTCATGAACTCACCATCATATCTTTGACCCGTTGTCACGATAAGCACAGCGGAAACAAAAGGGAATCATATTATTTGACCTGCTGCCATGCCAAAGCTAAAGGAAAGACTTTATTCTAATGTTTGCCAGATGTTAGTCTGCTCTCAGGGTCAGTGAGGATGAGCAGATTTTAGCAGCATGTTACAGAGAGGGAGGTACAGTGTTGATTTTAATTGAAGGTACTATGCTAACAAACAACCTTTACATGTAAATCTCGCATTAACATCCTCTCTGTCTTATCTACCAGTCTATTTGTACCACAAACCTTGAGGTCACTTGGCCAGTTTCTTCATTGCAACCCAAGGAGGAATTTAGAAAAAAAGCCTCCTTTATATGTACAAAAATTCACTGTTAATTTTGCTCTTGTGAGCACTGGGCAAAGTGGATTTTTTTAGTGTGTAAAACTTTAAAGATAACTTCAGGGGTTTTCAACCTGGACCCTATTTTCCCTTGTATTTGTGTCCAAGTGACTGATGGGAACAACAGTTTTTTTTTGGTTTTTTTTTGGTTCAGTATTGAGCGAAAGGGCAGCAGCCATGCAACAGTCACAATGTAAACATGCGGAGCAGTTGAACATCATCTCTATATCTCATAAGTAGGGATGTCCCAATAAAGTCTTTTTACTCCCGATCTGAGTCATTTAATATTGAGTATCTGCTGATACCGAGTCCCAATCCGATACTTGTATTTACCTGGATAATACAGCTGCACAATGCACACTTCAAGTACTTCAAAGTACATTCAAATTTCAATTCCACTTGAAGTGGTGTGGTAAAGCAGTTTTAGTTGAACATGAAAAATTCAGTTTCTGCTTATTGGAGTAGCAGAATTAACAATAAAACCTGTATATCTGCTGCAAATTGTGCTCTCCGTTTACCACACCTCTGCGACAGTGGACGGAAAAAAAGGATGGGATGGGGCTTGTGCCCAAAATAAGCGATCCTGATAAATTAATTAAAAGTGGTTATTTTTTACACAGACGGGCTCAAATTGTTATTATATCTGATTGAAGTGTCTCTTTGCCGATGATTTGAACTGGTCTGTTTGTTCTCGTGAATCAGAGGTCTCGTTCTGAAATCTCACGAGGTGTGACCTATTGCAGGAAAACGTGGAAACATATCAGAGGGTCAGAGAGAGTTTGTACACGAATAGTTTACAGAAAATGTAGTTTAGTGTTATCTCAAAGATATGAAAAACAACTGCCCATTTCTGAATTGTGCCAGCAAAATGAAGAGCTACACTAAGTGCAGCTGTCAGAGACTACCTTTGATTGATATTAAATTGCAGCAGTTGCACAGTTGTTGCCTTCTCGCTCAGTACTGGACCAATTACAATAATTGTTGTTCACATCAGTCACTTAGACAAAAAAAAAAAAAACGGGAAAATAGGGTCCGTGTTAAAAATGAAGTTTTCCTTTAAAAGTATTTCATCTATCATGGTATGAATAAATGTGAATATTATTGATAGTGCTTTAGGATGAATGTATGAACTGAGTACTATTATAAAATATGTAAAAAAATTTATGAGGATATATATAGATAAAAAATATTGTGTATAAAGCTGCATTTAAGATTTCAAAGATGCTGACCCTCTCCTCTGTCCAAAGTCCCTCTGTCTTTTCTCTCCATTCATGTCAAACATTCAGCTTTTCTTTTGGATGTCACCATCGATACATGAAACAAAGTGACTTACGACTTACCTTACCGGGTAGTATTTTTATCTCTCAATCGCAGTTCTTTACGTAATACTGGTACATGTAAGTTTCTCTATATTACTGGGAGACACTTTTTATCTAACAGAAAAACAGAGCTTATGACGGAATTTACTTCCTGATATTTCTGTGGCGCCTCTCAACTCTGATAACTGTTCTCTTTCATTTGGATGATGATCATTCGAAAGGCTTGTGTGACATGAAAAACAGCTAGTGTCAGTTGTATCACATCTGATCACAACTGACAATTACATCTTTAGTGTCAAAAAGTATAAGCTTTTGTTTTTTCTCTAGCAAACAAAGGTCCATTGCATTGTCACAAGTCTCTTTTTGGGTTCATATCACCTTAGGTATGTACATACAAATAGAAAACAGTATACTTCCTCTGATATGCCATCACTGGTATACATGCTTGTAGTTCGGGACATAAGTAGTTTCCTCACAATGTGACACAATGTAAAGGTTAGTCATTGACACCGACAACAGTTTAAGAATTGACATGGGTAAATAAAACTGTTTGTTCATTTTTTTTCTTTCCATCAGATGTCATTCATTTGAGAAGTCATTTGCATTTTTGTGGCTAATCTATGCAAACCTACAATAACGCTTCATGTTCTTATCAGACACTGCAGCGCTGTAACCTGTACAGTTCTCGCCTTGGCCGTAGAGTTTTACTTGTGTTGCTGTGTGGAACCAATGTACTTGTTGTGCTGGATGGGTTGATACAGTGGCAGGTATAGAAATTACTTTGATTATATCAAAATGTTTGATGTGATTTGGCAGATGTCAACACAGGACCACTATGGAGTGTGTACTTCTATTTTTATGAATTAAGGTTCAGAAAGAGAGACACTGAATAAAACTCATTAATGTGAATGTAAAGTAAGTCTCTTCGGGTCACATTATTTGACTTTAACTTAGAGTAGCAAAAGACTGAGCCGGCATTATTGACAGTCTGAAGACTGATTTCCATTTTCATCGTTTTAATTAGCAGATTGTTTAACTTTTTAGTAAACCAAGAGATGATGCCAAATACTTGATGGTGTTGTTGAAGGCATGTTCTGCTCAGATTTCAGTATTTAACCAGTATTTAGTGAGGAGCCTTGCGCTAGGAAATATGTTTGCGCCTCTTAGTGACACCATCATCAGACACTTGTTTTCCTGACAACTTGCGCAGCTGTCCATTAGAGCATTGCTCTGAGATTTAAAGGACTATTCCAGTGTTTTCCAGGTTTTCTCTTCTATTCCTCTTGGCACCTCACAGGGTATAAAATAAAATGTTTCTGCATTGGCTAGTTTTGAGTGATTTTGACCCTTAATGTTTGAAATTTGGTGGCTTTTACATACATACAATTTTCCCACACTTGATCGTGTTTTATGGGGCAAATACCTGAATTTGGGGGCAATTTTGCCCTTTTCCCCCCTATTAAATCTGACACTGCCCTCTCATATTAGCTGATCTATGCTTCCTGGATGTTGGTAGCCATGTATTTTAACATCACTGTTCACTGCTGTTGTGATTTCAGGCCAGAAACTTCAGTAAAGGACTTTGGGTTGCCAGATTGTGTTCGTTTTATTAGATTGAAGGGCCTATGAGCTATATTGTGAGAAACTGATTATTACATGAGCAGTCTCACTGTTTGTTGTTGTTTTGGACATCAGTCTTACCAATATTGTGATCCCTAGGTCATTTTATTCTGGTTCAAATCGTGTAGATAATAATATACGGGCTGAAGATGATTTGAAACAGACAAGTGATGAAGGAAATCACCCGAGATGTAAAACAAAACAAAAACTGGTGTTTCCCTCTAATGGCTGCAACTAACATCTTCCCAAGAGCTGCCAGTTAACAGCTGCTGTCAACACTGCTGAGGTAAGACTGATCTGTCTTTGCTCATCTGTGCAAACCTGTCTGTCCCAGTTACCTCCCACTTTTGCTGTGAAGGCTCTTTGTCCTTGTTTCCACAGACCTATTGACTCTGAGCTCCCTCCACCTCATCACAATCAATTCTAACTAATAGCAGCTAAGCTGTTTCCCCCCTAACAAAAGGCACTGTTTTTGAAGGGTTGAGAATGCTGTGCTGAAACAAATTTGTGGAAACAAGGTTATTTCATGTTGTAATGGTAGAGCTGGACAGTGTTGTCTGTTGTATGTGAGTTGTTCAGAGTAGACTGTGTCTGTACCGCTGTAGTCTCGTGCTGGTTTCTCACTGTTGGGTCATTCTCGTTGACTCTTCAGTTGTTACAGATGATCCATCGGTTGTATAGTATGTCGTGTGTGACTGAGGTTTGATGGTTCGTAGATAAGAGCAGCTGGACGTTAGATGGTCAAGTTTCTTCTTTCTGAGTATTTGTCCTGTAAGGTTTTTGTTCACCTCTGATATGCTTTGTTTTTGTCTCTGCTCTCTAATACAGATGTGCCAGGGGAGAGTAATGGCTACTCTGTGCTCGGTGAGGGACAAGAGACTGAACCTCCAGAAGGAGATTCTCAGGCAAAAGAGGGATGTGTGCACTCCAGCGATGAAGATGAGGAGGAGGAAGAAGCCCAAAAAGAAGAGCAGCAGCATGAGGGAGCCATTGAGAGTCATGCGGCAGCCCATGACTGCAGCGGCTCCAGACCTCTGCTGCTGGACTCTGAGGATGAAGAAGACCCTCAGTTAACCCTCCACTCATCTCCACACTCCAACGCTGCACCAACACAACCATCCACTACCTTCCACCAACCTGCTCCAAGCACCTTTGCTCAGAATCATTCCCAGCATGTACACCAAACAGCAAAAGGGGCGGACGTCGCTGCAGATGTTTTCTCAAAAGCCCCCTTTCGGATTGCGCAAGAAGAGGCAGCTGATGTGTTTGCTAACGCTCCATTTCCTCGTGCCCTTGTTGCAGCTCCGCAGCAGTTCGATGTATTCTCTCAGGCCCCCTTCGGAAAAAGAAAGGAGGCTGCAGGAGCTCAGCCCTCCTATCCTCATGCAGCTGGAGGTCACGCCCCTGATCAAGGTTTGTTGGGACAAGTTGCCCAGCAGCCATTCCGCCCACAAGCTCTGGCCAAATATTCCCGACACTTTGAGGGACCCGTGCCCCAGCAGCCTGTAGCAGCTCATCGAGTAGTGTCTAACGTGAGCAGGCAAGCCGCTGTGGCATCCGTCCCTGTTGGACCTCTTCACTCATGGACCTCAGAAGTGAACGCTGTTGACCCTTTCGTCTCTGCACCCTTTCACCTCAAGGCCCCGCAGGAAAAGCCCTGAACGCACACTCAGAGGTCAGGACAGGGGGTTATCAGCGCTCATCACTGAATTATGCAAACTCTACCAGGCGTACTGCATGCTGTCACCAGCGCTGCAGCTGGACTGCAGGCCTGCATGGATCTCATTCTTAACTGGCTCCAATTAGTGATAGTGCAAGGTCATCGTTACACTTGAATGCTCCGTTAGACTAAAAAAAAAAAAAATCATTCCCTGACGCCTAGTCGCTTTTTATTTTCCCTTTGGCATCCTATTTCTGTTTAAATTGTCTTTAATCTCTTTGGTACGTTCATCATCTACACAAAGACAATATGGTGGTCAAGCATTTGATTGTTTTCTTGCCTACCTCAGTTACTTTTCATGTCAGCACTAAAACTCCACACAGTGAGGGAGTCTTTAGACTGTCTGCAACTTCGGCAGGTTCATTTCCTGTTTATTTGAGCTTTGAAACCATGATGTGATAACTACGGAAGCCGAAAGTAGCCGCGCCTGCAGTTATATTTTTACTGTAGATTTATTGAGGTCATGACTTAGTGATTGTACTTTCAGATTCATTTATGTTGATTCTCCTGAAAACAAAAGGACAATTTCTATCTCTAGATAACAAGAATTTATTACAAGAAAAAGCAGTCATGGCTTCAGTCAGTTGTTACAGTTGTAAAGACGCCATCTATACACGTCCGCATGGCGCTCCTGATCTCTGATAAACATTATACGGAAATCAGAAGAAATTACTTTATCTTTTCTTGTGTTAATGGGTTTATTTTCTTGTTATCTTGAGATGACAAAGCACGTTTTTTTTTTTTAGATAACAAAATGATTAACTTATCTTGACATAATCGCTTTAAAAAAAACAACAACAACAAAAAACAGCAAGCATTGCTGCTCTCGGCTTCCGTAGATAACGCCTCACTCCTACATTATGTTAATTTAGGAGGTCATAACTTCACAGAGGCTTGGAAGAGGAAAAGACACTGTAGAGATATATCAGAACATTAATCTGCATTTACATCAAGAAAGAAATTTGTAAACAGCCTTACAGTCATGCCGTCAAATTCAGTAGTTTGGGGCAGTTTGGTCTTTATGCACGACAGTTTGTCTTGAAGCAGATGCTGGATAATATTGCATCGACATTTCAAGGATATTCAAGGATGCTGATGTGAAATACAACTTTTTCTTCATTCATTGTGAAATGTTTTTATTTTATCATGTGTATTATGTGTGTGGTCGTTGTCCTGTCTCATGAAATGGAATATCAGCATTTATTCCATTAAACCTCCAAACCGTGTTTAAATGTTAGGCATAGAAAATACATAATAGTGGTTCTTATTTTAGATATCATGTAGAAGACTCATTTTTATTTGTTTTCACTTTCTTTACAAGATGATATCTCTGAAGCCTTACGCCTCCGACCACATCAAAGTGCATAAATCACTTTTGCGTTTTGTGCCCTCCTTAAAAAGACTGCTGCATTCACATCATTTTATTGCACTTGCATTCTGCACAAAATACTTGTGTACAATCATGTACAACTTCTTTTTGCTATCTGCAGTATGCTATTGCACCAAGTTTTTCATTCAGCTCTGTGACGCATCTCTGCCGTAGCTCTCTATAAACTCCAAATCTGTACTAACTGACACTTATCAACAACTAAAGTGAAAACTTAAACTGCAACTTTAAATAAAAGCTTTGCTGCAGTCACACAAATATCCACAGCACTTAAGCTTTGCAGTTCCAGTCAGGGATTGTTGTAGTTGTATCTTTTAAGTGAGATCTTGAATGTTGACCGATTGATGACATTCCTTTTGAGTTGATTTCCATCGTCATTTGGGAATATTTTATTGTCTTTGTGCTCTGTAAAATCATGGAACACTTTTTGGTTCCCATCATGGCACTTTTCAGAAAGGGGATCCAACCTGTTTCAGCCCAAAGTTTAATTCATGTATTACTCTGTTGCGATGTAAAACCCTTTGTTTTCTTTTCTTTTTGAAGTGTACAATCTTATTTTTATATAATTGCTCACTTTTCTTACCCACCTTGTATACATGAAGGTTGCACATAGTCACTGACACAGAGTCAGGGTTCCTACGAATGTGTTTTGATTGTAACACAGCTGTATAATGTATTTCAACAAGTGTTGTATAGGAACTCTGAGGAGGATTCAACAACTGACGATGCTGTTGGACAAAAACAAAGCACTTGAAATACTTGTTATGCTGCACAGCCTGCCTTTGAAAACTATGTTGTAAGTCATAAAAAACCTATTAAATGAATGTAAATCAAATTTTTGTGCAGTTTTTGAAGTTATTTTTTAATGCTATACATACACTGAAGTACTGTACTTTAGGTCAGTATGAAGTACATTTGAGAATTTCTATTTTATGCCATGTTACACCTCTGTTCTGCCACATTTTAGTGTGAAATGCTGCACTTTGTACTCTACAACACTTATCTAAAATTGGGGCTGCACAATATGCAAAAAAGCATCATATTGCAATTTTTTGACAAATAATGCAATAGGAATTGAGATTTCAGTGGGACTGGTAATTTTTATATTTCATTTTCACTGAAAATGTTTAAAAAAATGATCATCATGTGATATTTGCTGTAGTCTGTACCAATCAAGCATGCTGCCTTATGTCTGGAATATTATTTGTAAGTCTGGGAATCTCTTTAGCACCACTTAATTTATTATGGTATGTTGTGACACATTTTACCTTTAAAAAGATTGCTGCGCCTGCATTTGGAGATTGTCCTTGGCCGTAGTGAGATTTCGATAAAATTTGGTTAATTGTGCCGCCCTACCAAAAAAGTATTTACCATGATTTGTAAGTTTCAGTGTTGCATACAAAACCACTTGACCTTAACCAACTACAACATTAAAATGCTGCTTATATGTTAGTACATTCAACAATACTTATGCAATATTATAATATAACAACACTATTTCACTGCATTGAACTTGAACTTAAAAGGGGAACTCATCTGTTTTCAAAATTCATACATAGAGATGGCAGTCTAAACACAGTCTAAAAAATTATTAGTAAACAACTCTCTCCCAAATTCAAAAACTAGACTGCTAAAACTCAAATATTTGGGATTTCATAGGGACTAAACCGTGGCGTGGCATTGCTCCAAAGACAATGAATTGGACAAGATTTTCTAGATGACACTGACAGCAAGCAGGGGAGTGTTATGAGTATATGGGAACATTTTCTGCCCCCCCCTTGAGAACACTACAATAGAATTTAAAATGCTGTAAGTTTGCTACATTTTGCTGATGATGCAATTGTGCTTTTACTTTGAAATACAGGTCCACTGCCACTTAAAACCCACACTGAAAAGATTTCTCTTCAGTGCTTTATACATTGCCTCATACTATAATTGAGTAAATACGGTTATCTATATCTTACAATCTCGATAAAACGCCACAAAAAAAATAATAAAACAGATAAAACCCGACCTTTTAAAATGTCTGTATCTATTTTTTCTTGCAGTGTGAGAGGAGTGGTCCTTCGCTAGAGGGCGGTATCACACTGACACACCGGATGTTAGCCGCAGCTACATTCAGAAGAAGAGCAACCACAGTGGCTACGTGAGTGTCGTCGGTTTGCACAATAACGACGTTGTTTTCAAAGTATGCGGTGAGAAGTAAGTGTTTAACATTACAGAAGCGTTAATACAATAAATATGTGCAACACCGCACACAAGAAAACGACCTGAGGTACACGTTTTTCCCCGTCTGTCTCTGTTATTAAAGCGCGCGCCTTTTCACGCTAGCTATTGGGTCGCTAATCAGTAACATTAATGTTTCCACTATTTTTATCAGCCGCAAAGCTCACCGGCTGAATGGACTTCTGTGTTAACTCAATGTGAACAGGTGTGCTCCCGTGTTGCCTTTTCCTGAGCACGATGGCCACTCAGAGAGTGCTCCCACAGAGCAAAGAGACTCTGCTGCAGAACTACAACAAGAGACTGAAAGACGACATCAGGTCCATCCTGGACAACTTCACAGAGATTATCAAAACAGCAAAGGTACACAAAAACACAGCTCCGACTTTTACTTTTTACTGTTTTTTACTTTAGTCCTCACGGAAAGCAGGGAATTTCATTGCATATTGCTTGTTACTGATAACAGCATCACTCCCATTTTCTGTCTCCATTTTTTCCACTCTGTCCTCCAAACGTTTGAGTGTATGATTTGATGTCCTCACGCTGTTTTCCGGCTCCAGATAGAGGATGAGACGCAGGTTTCCCGAGCAACGCAAGCAGAGCAGGACCACTATGAGATGCACGTCAGAGCAGCCAACATTGTAAGCACAAAACACAGTTTTCCAACAACACAGACACGCAGTGGTTACTGTGTCACATGCCTGTGCAATGCTTTACCAGCATTTGTGCAATGACATTTCTAGACTATATTTCTATATCTTTACTGAATATAAAATACTATATATATTGTTTTATCTAATAATTTGCATTTTTTTAAATATTTTTATCCATTTTCAGCACACAGACAGTTTTTTGCTGTTTCTCTTGCTTATGACCTTTGAGCTGCTGTAATGTATGAATATACTTGATGTGGGATAAATTAACTCTTATTTCAGTTTTTTTTCCATATAGTTAGAAGGGGTCAACTGATATTGGTTTTTCAGGGCCGATCCATATATCAATTATTAGAAGTTAATGAGATTAATAACCAATATTTGGATCCAATATGTACTTACCTTTCTTTCAATATTTAAAATTTGGAATATAACAAAATCTAACACAAAACTTTATTTAAATTAAATTGAATTCAATTTGAATATTAAAATTAATATTCAGCACTGACTGTATCACAGGTAACATCTGTATCGACTCATTTCCACCCTTCACGTTTGATGTCTATACAGAGTGAAATTTTCAAATCCCAAAGACTTAAAATGAAAACCATAGATGTGCATCAGATATATCCCCCCCAAGTTCAGCCTCATATTTTGGTATCTTTGTAAAAATTTGGGATCTCTCCAAGAATTTAAAATAAAGGTTTGAGTAAAGTATGCTGCATAACATGAATTCATTCATGGTGTTTTAAGAGGTTAATTAATTAATAATAAAGTGAAAAGCTTCACACCGCCTGTGACTGAGAATTTTTTAAGCAGCTGATACTTTGGAAAAGAATTTTCAGTCCAGAAAAAATAAAATAATAAAATTCCCATTCCCCATTTCACCTCTTCTGTATCGTACCAGGTTCGAGCTGGCGAGTCCCTCATGAAGCTGGTGTCTGATCTGAAGCAGTTTCTGATTCTAAACGACTTCCCATCGGTGAACGACGCCATCAGCCTCCAGAACCAGCACCTCCGCTCGCTGCAGGAGGAGTGCGACAAGAAGCTCACCTCGCTCCGAGACGAGATCGCCATCGACCTATATGAGCTAGAGGAAGAATATTACTCCTCCAGGTACAAGTAGGCTCATACTTGCCCCCATCCCACTGCCATCTAAACCTCTTGGGTTGAGTTTATCTCATCGTCACATCCATACGGTACCATTCATCAACACAGATCATTGCTGAGGGTCGTTGTGATGAAGATCATCTCACTAAGTGACTTTGTTATTGATTAGTAAGTGCCTTGACTTTTTTCTGCTCTGAGACGTGTGTCATAACTGGTCAAAGTCGAGAGGACTTCAGCGTTAAAGAGGTCGTACAGCTAAATATTAGCTGGAAAATACAAGAGTTCAAGATGTATTTTTCAGTTTTAAATGCAGTTTACAAGTGCACTCTGAAAGCCAGAGGGCTTCTGTGGTGACAAGGATAATCATTATAATTTAGAGCAGAAAGCCACAGCATTAACCCACCGCTGGGTTTATTTCTAAATCATAATCAGACTTTCTGTTTCGTGGTCTTCAGTGTCTGATAAGCATTAGAGATTTTAACAAATACTGTCAGGCACGTGGGAGAGACGCATGGTTGAGTGAAATTTAGGCATGCGGCCTTTACTTTTAGTTTATTTTCTACTAAAATATTTTAAATTGAAAGAATTAGTATTCTATTCATGGAGGAACTGTTAGATGATTTTCAACTCAATGTTTTGTTGGGAACCCGCTTTAGAAGAATTACACAGTGAAAGAACTATAACAGAATAAAGATTTTATATTCACTTTTATTCAAGATTATTTATATGTAATATTTAAATCAAAAATTGAATGGTGATGACCTTTATGGTAGATGTTAAGGAGCGACTGTGGATAAATGTTTAGCATAGACTGTCAGTTAGACACAACTTCTTGCTTTTATTTATTCAAGGTCAAATCTGAAACTACTACGAGTTTCAAAGTAAACATTTTTTTCTGTAAAAGCGACTAGGTAATCGTTTATAATCCACTCCGTCCTTAAGACCACAAGCTGTAACCATGCACGCGGTGTCAGTCACACATGGTGTGGTTGTACTTGTGTACCAGCTGTTCCATTAGACCCAGAATGATTGAGAAATAAAGTAGAGACAAAACACTGTAGTAGTTTGTCTTGTTTTCTGTGAGAAAGTATAAAGAAGTGTCTCTCAGTCCTTTTTGGAGCATGCTGGGTGTGGGCCTTCCTTCCTCACTGCAATCACTCTGCTCTGTCCTCCATCGGCAACTAATCACACTGTTTTGCTGTGGGGTTGTATGAGGTTCGTATCCATAGTCAGTGTGTTACATACAGTAGGTGGCGGCAAGCACTCACCCAGTTGAGAGAAGCAGGCAGGAGTACTGCTGTGGAAGTAAATAGGGATGCACAATATTTGATTTTTTGCTGATAGTCAATAAATATAACAACTCATTTGGCTGATAACGGATACCTATGTCGATGTATAAACACTTTTTTCCCACCTGTTTGTACTGATCATCAAGTCTCTTCTGAAGTGAAATACACATCATACGAGTTTTCTTATCAGAGACATGAAATACAATGCTTGTTTATGTACGTAATATTCGTTCATTGTGCAAAATAAGAAAAAAAAATTATTTATTTTTTTTTTTTTAATCATTTGAAAGAAAACAGTATGTTGGCTTATTCCAATATTTAATTTTAAAGCCAATACCTGCTGAAAGAGATGGTGTGCCGATATTATCGCGCATCCCTGGAAGTAAAGCAATGTACTGCTGTGGACAGCGCAGCAGGAAATGTATTTAAGCCACCTAAAAAAAAATGTCTGTTTAAATGTACGCTTTATTTAGGATATTTTAACCAGCTCCTTTTTACAGGGAGCTAAAGCAATTATGTCTAAAACAGTAATTTTACCTCACTGAACACTGGAGCTGCTGGTCCATCGCTGCCTCCATTTATTGGTTTGATTTTGTTACTGTGTGACACTTGAGAATCTGAATTAACCCTTAAATCACCAAAATCACACAATAACACAAACAGACTGTTTGAGGTGGCGGTGGAAAAGAAACTCTTGTGTTTTTCAAGGTTAAAAGTTTTTGTCCAAAGAGTCTTGTGGCTTAGAAGAGAGCGATTTAACAGCTTTAGTACCCGATTGGAAAGGGCTGTTGGACGGCAAGGTAAAAAAAAAAGTGAAAATATTCTGAATATATCATACACTTAATGTGTTTTTTTTTTTTTTTTTGGTGGCTAAAATGCATTTTGCTACAGCCCTCGTCCACAGCAGTACGCTTTTGTGGATGTTCTCCTGCCTGCTTCTCTAAACTTAGGGTTTACCGACCACCATCTATTGTAGGTTATACACTGACTGCGGATGAGTACCTCATCAAACCCCACTTCAAAGAATCAAACTATCCCTTTAAAATCAAGTCGATAATAATCACCTCTAACTTCAGAGTCTAGTTACTGAACAGCTGTTTCAGGTGTTGATCTAGTTTCCAGTGCTTCTGCATAACCTCCACGCTTCTGTCGTACGTGCGCCTTTTTCATGTGCTCCTCTATGTGTATGAATGTGCTTATTCTGACCTGCCGCTCTCGTCTGCTCCTCTCTTTCTGTGCTGCGCTGATTCTTTGCCTCCTTCTGGTTTCCACTCTGCAAAGCTACAGTCAGTGGGACAGCACTGATCTGCCACTGTGTGAGGCGTACCGCCGACGAGACAGTTGGGCCTCCCCGGGCAGCAGCTGCAGCTCTACCCAGGGGGACCGAGATGACGCGGAGGGTCCTCCTTCTCAGGAGACAAACCCCCAACACCACCTCAATGGACACGGGACGTCCTCAATAGAGAAACCATGACGAGGAAAGCGGACACAGACTGGAACGCTCTTTTGTACTGAGGAGGTTTGGCTAATTTAGTTTTCCATTTCACATTGTGAACTAGTGTCTGATTAGATCTGCCACTGTTGTGTCGTGGACTGAAGCTTGACACTGATCTTTTCTTTTGTACGTGTTATTATAAAGAGTAAAATAAAGTGCTCTACTAAAACAGAAAAAACTGAAAAGGTATCATAAACAGAAAACTGAAGACCTGAAATGTATCTAAAGTAACATTCCTCTGGGTTTAAAGGACTTTTTCCCTACATGAATTTATACATTTGCATACACTGACTTATATACTGTACATTGCTCAAGTAAGAATTGTAGACAACTTTATGATTTTTTTTTGTGTACCTTTGTAGCATTTAAGTGCCAGTATTAATTTTTTATTATGTTTGACTAGGCTTGAGTATTGTATTTCTCATGTTTATTTTTCAATATTTTATTTCTGCTTTTTTTACTGCTTTGAGCACTGGGCACATTAAAGAACAACTTAAATCTTGTGGGGTTTTTTTTTTTTTTTTAATCTTCTGAAAGTCAAAAACACAATTCTACAGTATAAAAGCAAAACTCTCACAATTCAAATCTGGATTACCAATCAATTCAAAATTTCTTTTATGTATTCCTTGACTGATTCCTTGGTTAAAAGAAAATCACGTGATTTTCTCAATAATGGGAATTTCTCTAACGTAAGACATCACAAAGCAAGTGTACTGTATACAGATAACCCCAAGGAGCTTTTCACAATATTTACAAAGTACTTCAGTCTGTCTTGGGAGTCCTCTGACTAAAGGTCTTTCAAGAGAACCACTCTGCAAGTCTTCATGGCTTTCTGGCAATCTTAAAAAAAATCATGGGGTGTAATCCTGTTCTTTAGAAGAAAAAAAAACATCCCCAAGTTCCTCAGTATCGTCGATTCATCTTCTTGAACTTCTCATAATGGTAGTCATCTGTGGCCTTTTCGTTGTTTGGACGTTTACGGTAGTTGGGTGGTGACGAAGCTGTGGAGTAACAGAAGAAGGTATAAGGCATATCACTTTTAGAAAAGCAGCTATTATACTATTTGTATTGATCTTCCACATTAAGTCAATCATTCCAGAGAGTTTGTAGAAACAAGTACTGTTACGTTCCTGTTTAAGTGTGCGTACACTTACTATAGCAGTACTAGCAGTCTGGTGGTACTGAGCTCCTGTGGTATAAGGAAAAGAATGTGGCTGTGTACAGTCTCTTACCCTCTGGACCTGGTTTCTCTGTGTCTCCCACACGCAGCGGCCTTGCCTTGGGCTCTTCTCTGTGTCTGTGGTGCCTCTGTGGTGCGTTCACATCCTCGTGATAGACTGAGAAAAGATATTTACATATTTAACCAACCTCTCATTACCTTCACAGACCCCACTGTTTACACACTGACAGCACTCACAGCGATTGTGTTGGACGTAGTTGACAGCAATGTTGGTGGGTACAAAAGATGTGCCGTGGTCTTTTTTCTTGTTCCTTTGTTCTGCCAGAAGCTTTGCTTTTGCATCTTCTGTTTGGATTATGTTCTTTATCTTTGCGCTGGGAAGGAAATCACAGATACATGCTATCAGTAATAGCTATATCCTTTCTGTCAGTGGTCTCTGCCATGTCTCAATGCAGAATGTCTTTTTCGCATATTTAAAGAAAAGACAACTGCAGAAACCTCAGAAAAATAATCTACCAGATCATTTCAAGAATCAGCTAAACGTACTCAATGCCAAGATCGACTTCAGGGATCCCGCTCAGCATCTGATTGGACAACATCTCCTCTGTCTTCTTGGCGGAATTGACTCGGATGCTCTCGGGCAGCTCGTACAGGTGGTCCTCTGCATTCTTCACCTTAACTTTCTGTTCCTCGGCCTCCACCAGCCCCTTCTTCTTTTTCAGCTCTGTCTCAATATATTTCATCCTGTGAGAGTAGATTTATTTTTTAAAAAATAAGGTTACAAAATATTTCAGTAGAGCACTTTGCAAACAACTGTATATGAGCATCCAATCCACCCAAATGTTTCCTAAATGTTGGGAATTACAAATTTGTATTTTATATCAATTTAGTTGTGCCAGAACTGTGTCAGGAAAGTCATTTATCTCTCAAACTAAAGTCACTGGTCCAAGTTATACATGTTGGCCCTCCAAATTTAGATAAAGCAGGTGCTGAATATTGCTCTCTACAATGTAGATACACTCAAGCAAACAAATGAAGGAGTAGGAGCTAAATGCAAAAGAGAGGTTGATGTCTGTATATGTGTGTCTATGTGACAAGTGGGGAAAAAAGCAGATATACATGTCCGCATCCTCGTCTCTTCTGTTAGTTTCAGCAGAAAAGGAGGTGCCCAGGTTCAGATCCGTCTCCTCTTCTGTCCTGCATATAGAACAAAGATCATCAAGACAGATCAGAGTCAAGTTAGATGACACACGTTTGCTTTTTTGTAATGACACAATAGTTCATAGACAACTTTTTAGTTACACTGCATTTAAATAACTCAAGCTGTCACAGAGGTACTTACATGTCCCTATTCCTGTCTTTGACTTTCTTCATGTCTACAACCCCTCCAGTCTTCAGTTTAAAAGGGTCATTCTGTGAGAAATGTTGAATTTGATTATCAAATATTCAGCCACTAGAATATTAAACACATATTCTGATTAATCCAAATATAAAAACTTCTAAAAGGTCACTTACATCAATTTCAGCCTCTGGTGGCAGTTTCTCCCCGACCAACAAGGCGGTAATACTAAAAGAGGAGAGAGAAACGTGGATTTCATTTTTATTGTGTCATTGTACCTCATTAGACATTGACAACTGAACCGTATTTATAGTTTGAAAAACCGTATTAACAATTGCTACATTCACGTTACCTGACTCCGGTCTGTCGTCTCCGCAGACTTTGAAGCTCTTTAGCTTCTTCTAATTTCGATCTAATTGACCAAGAATAACGTTACACATACATCAAACAGAATTTGCTCAAATAAAATAATAAAAAATAACGTTAAAAACAACAACCAAATATTCAAAGTCCGTAATTATTAATTAATTAAATGTCGTTTTAACTCCCACTTAACTAATAAAGCAGTTGGCTAACATATCGTTAATGCAGCTAAAGCTAATATTTGCGTTCATGTTGAAGAGATTAAAATGAGAAAAAAATGAACGCTACCTGACTTCCTCAGTTGTTTCATCCTCCTCCGCATCTGACGAGTCCCTTCTCCGCCGAAAGTTTTTGCCACACGGCATTTTTAATGCAGTTTAATGTCACTTCTGAGCGCTAGACGATAGCAGATGGATGGTTTTTTGGGGGGGTCAACTTTAACACACGTACAATAATAGTGCGTCACTTCCACACATATAACAGACCACTTCCGCTTTTTAGGTAACCATAACAAACATGGCGACTTACAGGCAGGTCGGCAGGTTGTTGGGCATTTCAGCGAGGCTTTCGCGTCCGTAAGTTAACCTGTCTGTGAGTTGTGGGAGTGCGGTGTCATTTTGTTTTTTATTTTAATTTTTACTGCTTGTGCGAATGCATCAGCCTGTTAAGTATTAGGGTCCGGCTGACGTTAAGTGTTAGCGGCTAGCTAATGTTAGCTCAGTGCAGAGTGACGCAGAATGATTATGAGGCTGCTGGAGCAGCGTGATGTTAACGTTGTTTTACTGTTTTAACTCGTCATGTCAACACCGTTCAACAAAACGTATTCTTTGACTGTGGTGCTATTGACAAGCACTTTACATATTCAATACATAACTAAAGTCACCTCCATTAAGTCAATATGTAGTTTTGGCCGCTGTGCGCATCTCCTGGACATTGAAATGTTATTTTGGCAAAACCGCTTAAAGTTTGACACGTTTCATGGGCGTAGGGGTCGACAGCGTGTCTTTCTGGCCGATTATCGGGGCCGATATTTGGCCTTTTGCAGATTATCTGTATCAGCATTATATTTTAATTGTTGTAGATAAAATTAATTGATTAAAAAGTGCAGAGGAAGGGGCACACAGTAGGTCAGTTGGTAAAGCGGGCGCCCCATGTAAAGAGGCTATGTCCCCTCCGCAGTAGCCGGGAGTTCGAGTCCGGCCTTGGACCTTTGCTGCATGTCTTCCCCTTTCTCTCTCCCCCCTTTACGCTCGATCTGTCCCATCAATAAAGGCATAACTATCCCTTAAAAATAATATTGGGAATAAAAGAAAGGAAGTGTCAGCATGTGAGGAACTTTTACTTTGTAAAACCTCAGGGAGCCAGTTGTATGTATTTTTCATTTAAATTTTCACTTGACTTTATTAAAAATAAAGTTGCTGGGAACTTGCTGTATTGAAAGTTTCAGTTTTGATTACACATTTGTCAAAGGCTTTTACACAAGGTTTTGTGTTGGAGTTTGATATATTCCAAATTCTAGATATTGACAGAAATATATTAATTTGTATTGTAAATGCATATTGGATCCAAATATCGGTTATCGGCCTCATTAACTGCTAGTAATGGGTATTGGTATCTGATGCATCTGATAAGCCTCTCCTCCTGCGGTCTAAACAGAACATAAGAGACATGACAATAGATTTTACACTTAAAAGCAGAAAAGCATAACTAAAATTCTTTTGATCTCAAACATATACATTAATGATATAATACTATTATTCAAAATCACTTTCACGTATATAATAATAATACACGCTAAATTCAAAAGAACTGAAAGAATATAAAATAAAATCATCCTGTTCATATTCCTGTACATAAAAAAAGTCCGGTATCACACCCTGTTGACACGCGTTGAGACGCGCCATGCCACGCCAAACCATGCAGGAGAGGGACCTTCTCCGGAGTTGGAGTTTAGTTTCTCTCCTGCCTTCTGCGTGTACTTTGGATGTCTGCTTTATCTGACTGTTTCATGTTTGTGTTCAGAAGTCTGTGAAGTTGCAGTTGCTAAACCCAACATTTCCTTATTTTGCAACGTCACAATAAAAGCGTTCACATTAAAAGGAAGTGAAATGTGTGTATTACCGAATCAGCGGCAATCTGTTTGCAGCGTACTGATACTGCAGGGAGGAGAGTAAAACAGAAAAAGCCCCATAAGATCTTAGATTAAGAGCTGCAGACAATAAGCTCTTACTGTACCCCTGCAAACAGCTCACCTCTAACAGGTAACTTATTTAACTTATTATAAACATTCACACCTTGGGGCAATTCAGAGTCCCCAATTAATCTAACCTGCCTGCCAGCAGGTTGGAACCAGGCTTTTTTTAGAGGCGACATTCATCAACGAGTAGGCTACACTCCTGTGAAACACATAAAATCATGTATATCCCACTGTCTATATCTGGATGTTTTGATGAATTTTGCCGGTGTAGTGAGCTATAGACTAAAACGAATCTATGACAGTCAAATACAGACATGTTTTGTGCGTTCTTCTTGGCAAGAACAAAACAAATGATGACAAAAGAGCCTAATATGTGCTGCATGATTCATTGCTGAGCTAGTTTCCTGGTTGCTTAACAGCTGTATTCTGGTACAAAGGAATTGAGCGTTGTATTATCAATCAGCAAGAAGGGTTTTGGGAGCAGTCTTACTCAACTAATTCCTCGTTGAACCTGTTAATGCATGTGAACGAAGTGCAGTTTTTGCTGTAGTAACCTTTTAAATCTCTCTCTTGTGTTGTCTCAGTCTTGCAGTCAGTGGATATCAGAGCGCCGGATTACATTGGCCTTCACATAATGCAGGTCTACCAAACAGATGGCCACAAAACCCCCACTGGGTTGTCCCTGGTTTGTATGCCCGCAGCGTCCTTGTGGTTGTCTAACTTGGAAGACACCCTGTCATGACGGATGTTAAATTGCTGTTCTTTTTGTTTTGTCTCCCTGCAGGAAGGACGATGTTTGTGCAGACGCAGGACACACCGAATCCAAACAGCCTAAAGTTTCTGCCCGGTCGTATAGTTCTTGAATCGGGGACGATGAATTTTGCCGGCCCTCGTGACGCACACTGCTCACCCTTAGCCAGGTAGATGACATCTTAAACACGTGGTTACTGAATGGAGAGTAACAAATCAGCGTCATAGCAGGCATTTTGATATCATGTGGCAGGAAAACCCAGCTTTACCTGTGAAGATTTATTCTCCTGCTGAACCAGTGGTGTGAGAACCAAAACCGTTTCTGTCCTCACAAACAAGGAGTAGCAGCAAGACTTTTATGTGCTCTTTGGGCTAACCTTGAGTCTGCAGCTACTGTCCTTAAAGCTGAGGACATTGTTCCTTTATCTGTCCAATCCAATGTCTAAAAATGTGCAAAACAGTGTGTCTTACAGTACATGATTAGCTTCTAGTACTGTGGTTGCTTGATAGAAATGTTGCATCTAAATGAGCTTTACATCATTCATTAACATACATACATATGTACTATAATATTAGTTCATTAATAGATGTATTACATGTGTGGACTGATATTGCTTATCAACAAAAATTTTGTTTTTAAGCATTTTATTAGAAAACAGAAGTCAACGTCACCTAATAGAATATTACCTAAGTAAAAGTCTAAAAGTATCTGTTGTTTACTGTACTTAAATATCAAAAGTAATTTTATGATATTAACTGTTAATTACAGTTAATATAATAAATTACTTTTTATGATAAATACTTTTTAGTATTTAAAATTTTGAGAATTATGTAATTTATTTCTTCACAACATACACAACCTTAAAAATGGAGCATACATCACTCTTAAAAAAACATTTTTTTTGTTTTACTAAAAAGATTCAGAGAACAAAATCTAGTTTTTCCCATCCTCCCATTCTTTAATACAAAAACTGAAGTAAAGTACAGATACTCCCAAAAAACACCTACTGTAACAAACTATTATTTACTTTGTTTCATTAAACGACTGAATATAGGTTTGGTTTGTATAGCATTGTTTCTTTTTATTTTTATTTTTTTCATAGAAGTGTCAATTTAACTTTGTAATCCATCCCAAATGTAACAAAACCTCAGTAAAGTTCTGTGTTGTCTGCAGACAGCTTTTTAGGATTGATGGAGTCAAGAGTGTCTTCCTGGGCCCCGACTTCATCACCATAACGAGGGTAAAACCAGGTCAAGTTCCTATAAAACTCACAGCGGAGCACATTGTAATGCCATTGCTCTCAGTAGCTTGTTTTCTTTCTGTCTCTGTGTAGTCTGATGAAAATATGGAGTGGAGAGTTATCAAGCCTGACGTGTTTGCTGCCATTATGGACTTTTTCACCTCCGGACTTCCTGTGGTCAATGAGGACAGCGCACCTAGCGCAGACACAGGTAAGGATTTCAACCAGTCGTGAGAAGAAAATACTGAAAACAGCAGAATGGGTAGGGCGTACCATTTGTGAACGCCAAGGAATTTCCACTTGTCTTTCCAGCGCCGTCAGAGGATGACGATGAAGTAGTCGCTATGATCAAAGAACTGCTGGATACTCGAATAAGGTAGCTGCTTGTGCAGACACGCTAATACTGCATCAGCACTTGTTCCCTGTTGCAATGCCTTTCTGAACTTTCTCCACACTTGCCGATGTTCTTCTTCCCCAGGCCCACAGTGCAGGAGGATGGAGGTGATGTTGTGTATCGGGGGTTTGAAGACGGCATTGTTAAACTGAAGCTGCAGGGCTCTTGTACCAGTTGTCCCAGTTCAATTGTTACGTTGAAGAGTGGAATCCAAAACATGCTGCAGTTTTACGTCCCCGAAGTTGAATCAGTGGAGCAGGTTTGTTCTCCTGCTATGTTGTCAACAAGCTGTATACGTTTTAGAGTGGACGAAACAGATGTTGTACATCGTATAAGCACTGTATTTTTAAATGACTTTTTACAATTTGATAATCAAGCCTTGTAATTACTCATAATTGCCACCTACAGTCGGCACACATGCATTTATAGGGCAACCAAAAAGCCTTTGCCGCTTGAAAATGATAACTGAAGTTAAAGTTAAGTTATTTTTTTTCCACAGGTGAAGGATGAGGATGAAGAGAAGGCTGCTCAAGCTTGAACTGCACTGCAACCACATTAACACATTCCTCCCTCCCTTAGCCGCCTCCTTTGATGCAAGCCATAGTTGCAATATAGTGAGCTGGTGTCATATCTGTGTGTGAGAACCCATCATCATTCATCCAGATGTTACTATTGATTTTGTAGCTATATTCTCTACAATGACAGTATTTTAAAGCACTGGCACAGAAGAGCCCAGTCTTAGTAACTAATGACTTTTGAGCTGAAATAAATGGTATTTATTATTTTACACTGCTACACCTTTGAATCAGTCACTGCTCAAATTAGCCTTAAACAGGCTTAAAATACATATACTGTATGTATATAAATAAAGTTTGTTGAAATATTTAATGGCTGTTGTGCCTCCTAATCTAGCAGTATTTTTTTGTGTTTGTGGAGTGAATAATTTATGTGCTTAAGATAACAGTATCATGTTTTATACGAGCCTCTGCTTGTGCAAACGTACAAGCTTACAGTTGCCAGATGTAACTGTCACAATATACTATTATATGAGCTACTTTTTGTAATACTCCATGTAGAAATCATTGCGACAAATGTAAAGAGTTGGGTTTTTGGTTGTTTTTTTGTGCTTACATTACAAACTGAATACTTGGGCCTGTTTTTCAGACAATTTCTTTATGCATTTACACCAGAACAGCCAAGGCCGTAGGCTTTATGTTTTCGGGTTGTCCATCGACATCCGACCGGCACATTCTTGTGAACGCAATATGTCAAGAACGCCTCGAGGGAATTTCTCCAAATTTGACACAAAAGTTTACTTGGACTGAATGGTGATCTGATTAGATATTGGTGGTCAAAGGTCCCTGTGACCTTGTCTGTCTGATTGTTGTCAGTGCAATATCTCAAGAACACCTTGAGAGAATTTCTTCATTTTGATCAGACTCGAAGATGAGCTGATTATTTTTTGGTGGTCAAAGGTCAAGGTCATGGTGGCCTTGACCTTGTCTCATTCTTGTGAATGTGAGATCGGAAGAACACCTTGAGGGTTTTTCTTCAAATTTGGCACAAATGCTTGAGTGGACTCAAGAATTAAATGATAAGGTCACGGTCACAGTTACCTCATAAAACATGTTTTTGGCCATAACTGAAACTTGAAACTGTTGATTGTTTAAATCTTCTGTGCTGTCAGGGGGAAGATGTGTGTGAAGTATCCATGTTTTCACAGAAACTGTTAGTACAACTTGACTGGTGCGTGGCACGTAAAACCGTGTGCCGGTATATAGGATTGCTAGGGTTGTAAGTAAGACCATGGGCTGTAATATTTCTGTTTGGAGGTGTCAGGAACAGGACATTTGTGTCATATGATAACACACTTACACATTTTAAATGCTGATTCTGATATTTTGCTTTGATCAAATTGATTTTTTTAAACAAATGGAGATTATGTAAGAAGAGAATATGAAGTGCTGTGATTTTTAAAGTACACATTTTGCAGACTCTGATGAAAGCCCTAAAACTGGGTTGTAAAAAAAAAAAAAAAAAACTAAAAAACCAGCTTATGCTCATTGCTGGTTTTAGTTGTTTTTAGCTTATCAAAGATGGTCTTTGATGGCCCTGACCCAGTTCTTGCTGGTCTTTGATGCTTTAGCTGGGTGGGGCACCAGCTGGACATGCTGGTGTGACCAGACAGTCAAGCTGCACACATTTATCTTTATGCATATCCCATGACAGCAGACTTAACTGATTTGTGCCCTTTCCTTTTCATACTTCCCCCTCATGACACTGTTATTTCTCCGTGCTCAAAGGACATTGATTTGGTTTAAATTTTACTTATAGTGCAGAATTTTTCACCAGATTTAACATGTATTTGCAGTCGGCACAAAGCACAGGCCTGTCACTGCGCAGTAATGTTGACTTAAGGTGTGCTGAGTAGCAGCAGCAGAGGGTCTGCACGGATCTGCATCCTGATGCCACGTCAGGACTGCATACGTCGGTGGGTGCATCCTGACTGAAAGGCCGCTCGACCAATCAGAAGGCGCCATGGAGGACGGTGGTTGGCTGTGAGTCATCGAGGACCGGAGAGATGACGCTTATTTGACAGGCGTCCTCAGCTACCCGCGTAGCTGTAACTGGCAGCCAAACTGTAGACATGTGTGGTGAGTACTGAATAAATTCTACATGTATATCATCCGCGGGAAGAATATCGCATTCCTTACTCACCGAGACGGCAAAAAAAAATCAAATCTGAAATGCTGCTAGTATCGTTGGGTTACGTTAAATGCGCGAGTCAGTTGAAATTAGCTCAGGGTGGCTAACCTGAGTTAGCGAGCAGAGCCTGGTGCTGCTGATAAGCTAACCAAATATAAACCGACCGCTGTTTCATTTTATTGTGTATGCTCTCTGTGTGTTTGAAGTAAACAGTAGTCTAAAATGATATCTGGGAGTAACGCTAAAATGTTTCTTCCTGCTAACGCATTCTACGTGATTTGCGGTCACGTTACGTCCATCACGTAACTTTCCACTAAACCTCTGTCACTCTCCTCTGTTTCTTGATTTAGCGTTAAATGTGTGAACGAACTATGAGTTAATATTGGCATTATGTTTTAATTTGAGTTTTCAGAAACGTTTTGTGCTTAAAAATAAAAGCGTGACCTGGTTGGACGTAGCACTGGTGTGTTTCATGCTGCACTAATATTAAACATTTATTGAGAAAGTGCCCGGAAATGATTTGCCTTTGTCAGTTTGGGAAATGTAGTTGAGATATCATGTTGTCTTGTAGTTAAGATGTTTTTCTTGTACATATCCCTGTCCCAAATTGTCCGTGACACCTGATAACTGATGCCTCTGTCTCCTTTCACTGTCACTGTAATCTCACCCATCAGACAAGATAGACAAGTTTGGTATTCTTAGGATATCAAATGCTTTTTTTATTCTATTATCTGTTGTCACAAGATGTCACTTTGCTGTTTGTTAAAAAGGTCACTTGTTTGCCTTCTTGCTTCAACTCTTTTCCTCTGTGATTTTTTCCCCCTCGCTGCCTCCCTCCATCACCTGCCCTTCTGAATGAATGCTCTGTTGACCCAGCCAGCCCCCTGGCTCTATATTTGCATTTATCTGTGAGTGCTTAGCTGTGTTATAGGGTGTTATTTCATGCCTCCCGTTTGGATAATTAAGGTGACACTCCTGTCAGTGTGAGTTATTCACTAAATAAAGATTGCACTGGTTGTGGTTGCCAAGTATCTGCAGGAAAAACTGCTGTTTATTCCTGAGATTCGTCATTGAAAGGCTTAAGTCTTGATTCATGTGGTTCTGTTATTGTGCAACAACAGTTTTGGGATTGTATACAGTCAAATCACAGTCAAATTTATGGAGTGACACTGTAGCCATCTTAAAATAATATGGGGGATCTTGATGATTTTAATGTGTAGTTGTACAAGTTTCTTGGACCAAGACCAAGACCAAAACCAAAACATCTTGAATGAGTTTTGATCTTTTGTTGTGACACTTACTCCTTCCCCCATCCAAGTCAAGAGATACCAGCTTGCGAAACGCCAAGTCTGTAGATGAATCCATTGTCTCTGAGCAGGTCCTGCAAGACTGGTTTCTAGTCTGGTACATAGTAGAGGCTGACATCATGAAGTAGTACATGTCCCACTTTGAATCTTTCTTAAGGAATCACATTACATTTTTCTTGGTTTCAGCAGCAGCCTTTACATATTTATTCTTGTCATTCATACAATCCATCAACTTCTGGTGGGATTGTATTGTGGCAGTATCATTTAAAGCATGTTTGATTTAAAACATTCAGCTTTTGCTTATAGACAAAGTCAAGAGAAGTTTTTTCCTGATGTAATGAATTAGTATTTGATTATTTTCTGTTCTTTTCACACATTGGACAAATTGTGATTTATATTTTGTATCCACAATAATATTATAATATTGTCAGCCATATCACCCAGCCCCAGTCATTTTTGTTCCTAAAATCCATATGCAGTGGTCCAAACTCATTTGGGTGATACTAGAGGTGCAAGGCTGCAAACAGCATTAAGCACTTGAAGAATCAGCAGCAAAACAGTGCTGACTCGACAGCTAGCTAACACTTAAACATGGATACACCTCTCTGGACAGGCATTTCAGTCAATCTGTGCTTTCAGCTGCACTTGAAAGCATGCTTCTAAAGGAAGGGGTAATGAACAAAAATATATTTTAGAGGGCTGAAATGATTTACGTAGAAACCCAGTGCTTAAGTTTAACATTTAGTTCTTTCCTCTTCCCAGGAATCTTTGCTTATCTCAACTACCATGTGCCAAGGAATCGCCGGGATATCCTTGAGATCCTCCTCAAAGGTCTGCGCCGTCTGGAGTACAGAGGCTACGACTCAGCTGGTGAGAGAAAACACTTTTTTAAAATCAGGCCTTTTTCCTTCACTGTCTCCCCACTGTCTGCCTGCAAGACAGTTTTCTCTGAAAACGCCACCAAGTTTATAGTATTTCTAGTATTTCACAAATTACTGCCCCACGATTATGTGGGATATGTATGAATTTTGGTGCATTACTTTTGGTAGGGGAAATGCTCGCTTTATCTTTTTGCGCTTCATCTTTTTCTCCCTACGCTTCGTCTCCTCCTTCGTCAAAGCCCTTTGGCTGAAATCATATTTGAATAAAATTTGAATATGGTAAAGTAAACACTGGGCGAGTTTGGTAAACAACAGTTTGTTTTTTTAATTATGAGTCCTTGAAAAATACCGATAAAGTTTGGAAGTTTTGTCTGTGAGAATGTGTGAACTCTGTATAATATTTTTCATACTTAAGGGCCGTTTCCTTTTTTTTATGATTATTATTTTGTTAGGTGTGGGCATTGATGGTGGCAATGGCAAAGACTGGGAGTCGAATGCCAAAACCATCCATCTGATCAAGCAACGTGGAAAAGTGAAGGCTCTTGATGAGGAGATCAACAGTAAGCCATGTGCCATGAGTCAGTCATTAACAAAGCCTTGTCCACCATGTCCAATATGTTGTCTTTGTTGATGTTTGTTTGACCTTCAGAGCAGCAGGATATTGACCTGGATGTGGAGTTTGATGTTCACCTCGGTATTGCTCACACCCGCTGGGCCACCCACGGTGTACCCAGCCCAGTTAATAGCCATCCACATAGATCTGACAAGAACAATGGTCAGTTGTGTTCAGAGATGAACATCATTTCACTCTCTTTTTTGGTTTAAGGTATCTGGATATCTTAAAGTTTTTGATAACCTTTCTGGTCTACAGAGTTTATTGTCATTCACAATGGAATTATCACCAACTACAAAGACCTGAAGAAATTCCTGGTGAGCAAGTATTTTTAATCAACTATTCTACATTTGTTTTCATCACTCCAACAGGAGACAGAACTAACTCTCGCTCACTCTCTGTCTCCATCACCACAGGAGAGCAAAGGCTACGAGTTTGAGTCAGAGACTGACACAGAGACCATCGCCAAGCTGGTGAAGTACATGTTTGACAACAGGGAGAGTGATGACATCAGTTTCGCCACACTGGTGGAGCGGGTGACCCAGCAGCTGGTAAGGACCTGCTCGTGCATGCAGCTGCTCCTGAAGTGATGAGCAGATAAGAGCCTGTCTGATGTCTGATGTGTTTGTTTTTGCAATGGACAGGAGGGAGCTTTTGCCCTTGTCTTCAAGAGTATCCACTACCCCGGAGAGGCAGTTGGCACAAGGTACCCTTCCACTGATGCTGTCAAACTGTTGTGAGTTATTGCAGATTGAAGTATTGTTGGCTCATAAAATTGTTGCTGTGCAGGAGGGGGAGTCCCTTGCTGATTGGAGTGAGGAGTGATCACAAGCTGTCCACTGATCATATTCCTGTGCTCTACCGCTCCTGTAAGTTTAAATTTCTGTATTTAGTCTTATTTGTCCTAAAGAGGTGTGAGTGAGGGACAATTTTTATTTATTTATTTATTTATTTTAAAGCTGCTAAAGACAAGAAGGGCTGCAGTACCCTACCTAGGATGGATCAGGACACCTGCCTGTTCCCTGTGGATGAAAAAGCTGTGGAGTACTACTTTGCTTCTGATGCAAGGTAAGCAGATACCCGTGTCCCTGCAGCCACCTTTTATAGGGTCCCAAGATTCCTCATGAAGCCTGCCATACGTCTCAGTTTTATCTGTGGAGTGTAAATCAAATGTTGGTGTTATTTTTTGGTTGGGCTGTACCTGTCTCAGAATTATGCCAGTCTAATTAAATTTGGCCGTTCAATACAAATAATCACAGATTTGTTTTGTTTTCCCTATAAAGTTTTAAAGTTTGAATCAAAGAGTTGCATGAAGTCAAGAGCGCTCACTCTGCAGCAAAGTCTGGGGACCAAAACATCCCCAGCAGTTGACTCCACTGTGATTAGAGAGAGAAAAAAAGGGTGCTGCAGTTGAAGCAAGCTCAGTTGACTGAGGGATCTCCGACTGACTATTTGGATCTTCGACTTTAAAGGGGCAGCCCTAATTTTTGGTCTTTCTCTCTTTACAACAGTGCAGTAATTGAGCATACAAACCGAGTGATCTTCCTGGAGGACGATGATGTGGCTGCTGTCTGTGACGGCCGGCTGTCCATCCACAGGATAAAGCGTAGGGCCGGAGACTATCCAGCCCGCGCCATCCAGACCCTGCAGATGGAGCTACAGCAGATCATGAAGGGTGAGTGGCAGGTCAGCCTTTGTGCTGTTAATTTTCTCCCCACCATACATTCCCCCTGACCATATTTGCAAATAAATCATTGGTGAACTGCCTTGTAATTTTCTCCTGAACCCTGTTATTACTGTGTAAGTCTTAATAGGAGATTGGCTGCTTATATAGCTGAGCTGGTTGTAAACGTCCAGCCCTTAGGCCATCCTTGTTATCATCCAGCTAGTTACAACCCTGCTGGATCAGTTGAACCCTGAGGGAAGCCGCTGCCATTTAAATGAACCCTGAGTTCCAGGACTTCATCACCCTCACTCTCCCGCTCTGTGCCTTAGTTGAAATATAGTGCAGTATGTGTTGGCATTATTTAGTGATACAGTGAAGCTTTTTTTGGTTTGTTTTTAGCTTGTATACTAAGTATCGTATTTTGAATACAAACAAATGTTAATGAGGTTTAAGTGTAAATTTCAGCTTTAATTTAAGAGTTTTTACATTTCTGTCAGATGAATGGTGAAGGGATTCTAGCACTTAGTAGTTCCCCTTCAACATTTAGTTCAACATTTGGGGAAATATGCTTCGTTGCTTCGATGGTTGATTCTCGTGTTTAAAAAATTGGCATGGACCAGTATCTTCTCAGAGTCTCAGCTGATTACAGGGAAACTTTTTTCAGCCAAAAATTACTCTGGTACACAACCTCCCTTTTAAAGGCAAATTGACTTTTTTTTTTCATGCAGATTAACAACAATATTACGTGTTAATTGGTGAGCTGAGAGGGCCAGGCTCGCTGTTCTTCTGTTTTCTGTCTTTGTGCTGAACTAACTTAACTGGCTGTTAGCTGCAGCCCCATATTTACCCTACAGACATGAGAGCTGTATCAGTTCTCTCAATCTTGTAATGAAAGTGAATAAATGTATTTCCCAAAATGTCAGACTACTCCTTTTAAGGGGACCATGCTGCATTTGATTATTCTACTGTTTTCAATGTTAATTAATCTGTCAAATATTTCCTTAAGACAATTAAGTCTTTAAAGGTGCAGTCAGCTGTGTTTGTGTGTGGTATGAATTTTTTTTTAGAGTTTGTACAAAACTATGTTAATATAAATGGAGAAAAAAACAGAGTGGCACATACTGAGCTGTACATTATTTCAGCCACTTAACAACAGGGGGCGCTCGTGCAAAGGACAGGAGAAAGGTCATGAATTTATAAAGAGAGAGAGGAGCAAGAGGGAGGATAAATCTGGCAGGGGGAAGAAGGGAGGGAGGGGTGTATTTGTTGATATTCTGACTCAAAATCCAAACAATCTTTCTCCAAGAAAGATAGATAGAGCAAATCCGTATCTGAGAAGCTGTAACCAACAAATAGCTAATTGGTGCAGCTCTCAAATCGACCGAAATGCACTGATCAAATTAAAAATAGTTTGCATTGTCCTGTTATGTCCTTAAATTGGGGGACGTTGTATAAAACAAATGACATGCTTTGAACTGTTCATTTAATGTGGATGTAAACACTCAAAGCTGAAGGACAACACTTGAACCTCATTGCCGTCAACACAATGATAAATGTGGATTTTTGTCTTTCCTTCTTGTCCTCCAACTCTTCCTCGATAATCCAGCAGAGGGCAGAGGTAAACTTATGTTGGCTGCGCTCGACATTCCTTTGTGGTCCTGTCATTACTCAGCCTCTCTCCTCCGTTTCAGTTTCTGGAGCCTTTCTGCTGAATAACCTAATTCGCATGACCCAAATTGCTGTCAGCGGCAGGCTGAAAAACGTTCGCATATTTCACTGTCACAGTATATTATCAATGGAAAAACACTATCTCCCTGATGCCTCATGTTTGTTTTCCTTCATTTTAAAGGATGATTTACTCTATGGCTCTGAACATGTTAATAAAACAACAAAAAGACAGCAACTCCCTACATTCCCAGGGAAGCCTAAATCATCACTAAAACACTGTAAAGATTTTCTTGCTCCTCCAGGAGCCTGTGGTTTGCGTTTTCAGGTACTTAATGTATGTCAACAAGACCCTTCTCAGACAGGCTCATGTGGGCTCACACTTTATAAAAGGTCCATCACTGTGTTCTTTAGAGGCATTTACCTTGTTGTTTTTTTTTTTTTTTACTGGTGTTGGAAATGTTCTTCAAATATTCTGATCCTCCCACCACAGGCAACTACAGCTCCTTCATGCAGAAGGAGATCTTTGAGCAGCCAGAGTCTGTGGTCAACACCATGAGGGGGAGAATCAACTTCGACAACAACACAGGTTGGTTTTCTCAGTGGGCCATTGATGTAATAAAACACATATAAATGTTCTATTTTCCACTCTGTCCCCTCATGCATGCTGTTTAGACAAATGCTCATATGTCTTCTGTTAAGGATTTTGGAAAAGGAAAGCACATATAAACACATTCAGTTGCCTGAATTTCACTGCATGTCACGATAATCTTAGTTTTAAAGCATGGGGAGTCAAGTTTGTATCCAAGATAAAAATTGGTGCTTTTTCATGTAAAAGCAAAATGTGTGAAAGTAACTCTTCAATGGCTGTTTTCTTAAAACATTCTCTTGTGGGCTCTTTGTGGCACTTTGTAATGAGGTGGAAACTAATGGAGCAGAATGATGGATCAGCTGTTTTCTTTTCAGTGACACTGGGTGGACTGAAGGACCACATCAAGGAGATCCAGAGGTGTCGGCGACTTATCCTTATTGCCTGCGGCACCAGCTACCATGCTGGGGTAGCGGTGAGTGACCATTAACCAAATGCTTTTTTCTGCTTTGGTGGAAATGCACATAATGGAAACATGCCTGTGTTGCCATCCACGTTGAATCCATCAGACTAGTCAGAAATGTCTGTATTGTGGACACAGGTGTGAGGTCTGTGCGCTGCCACATTCTCCGCTCTGAGCTCCGTTGGCTTGTTTTAACAGAATGATGCTGAGCAGTGCTCTGTTGCTTTCTCAGACCCGCCAGGTCCTGGAGGAGCTCACCGAGCTGCCTGTCATGGTGGAGCTGGCCAGTGACTTCCTGGACAGGAACACTCCCGTCTTCCGAGACGATGTCTGCTTCTTCATCAGCCAGTCAGGTGGGGAGGCCGATGCCATCTGGACTTGATCTAATGCACATTCCCCGCTTGTCCACTTTCCGTCCCTGGGAGCCACTCTGGCTCATCTGGACTTATCTCCCTTTGTGCTCATCTTGGGTCAAATTGTCAGACTCATGCAGTACAGTAGAGTTTTTTGTGTCTGTTCTGCTCTGCTGTACTCTTCTGAATGAGTGTGTTTCTTTGTGTGATATTTGTGACTTTCTAAATGTGAGTGTGATATTTCTGTGGGGGTTTGCTGTAAAGCTGTTTCAAATCAGAGTCCTGCATGGTGCAAAAGCCATTTCCTAACTGACTAATAAATCAGCATTGTCAGAACTGTTACATTGCATAAACTGTTATGTTTTTCTATTCTTGCCAATTCTTCAGGCGAGACTGCTGACAGCCTCATGGCCCTGCGCTACTGTAAGGAGAGAGGAGCTCTGACTGTGGGCGTCACCAACACAGTGGGCAGCTCCATCTCCAGGGAGACAGACTGTGGAGTCCACATCAACGCCGGGCCTGAGATTGGTGTAGCCAGCACCAAGGTGAGACTGTTTTTATGTATTCCAACAAGCTGCAATATCAGGCAGATATGCAGTATGATACAGTATCTGTACAACTACAAACGTGCATTTGTCAGATAAAGGGTTTTTTTGCACAAACTTAATCTTTCCCAGACTGTTGCCATAAAATACATATAAATACACAACTCTTGTCTGATGTTATGACAGTTTTAGTTCAACTTAAAACAACAACATCAACTTAAAAACAAAGCAAAAAGTTTGGCAGTTTTAATGTGAAAAATGCATCAGTTCCTCTTTCTCAAATGTTAATTTGCTTGTTTCTTAGTCTTCTGCTATCAGAACTGGCATATCTTTGTATTTTGAACTGTTTGCAACAAGAAAAGAACTTTGAAGACATCACCTCACCCACCCTGTAGGATTTTTTTTCTGGCCTCTTATTTACAAGCAAACAAAGTTTTAGGTCACTAAAACAAAGACTTTTGAAAACTGCTTCTTGGATGCAGATTTTTCAAAACCCCGGTGACTTCGAATGTGTGTTAACATGTTTAACAGGAGTGCTTTGGAAATGATAACGTCATGTCCTCACACATGCCAGTTGTTGCTTTGTGTGATGAGCATGTGCCAGAAACAACAGCAGCAATAGTGGTATACAGATTTGTTTCAGTTTTATTTGCACTGTTAGGTCTAGTGACTTCTGCATATCCTAACTTAGTACTGCTGCACCACTTCAGTGGAGGCATCTGCTGCGCCCAATGTCATTTGGTTCACGTCAGTGTCCACAGAGACTAGGAAAATTATTGTTAGCCTTAGTTTTAATTGAAGTAAGCCTGCCAGTTGTCTAACTTTCCACTGAGGGATGTTGCCGATGCTTTTGGACAAGACAGGTGACAACCCGAGTAGATGTATACAGCAAGCAGATGTTTATATGTAGACCTCCACATACTTGAACTTGTTGAACTTGCTCAGTTGAGGAAAACAATGTGTCCATTTTTCTCTGGTCATAAGCATCTGTCCATGAGAGCTGTCACGTTTTATTTTCAAAGTGTACCTCACATCAAATCAACCCCAAAATATTTGCACGTATATAGATGGCACTCAGGTTAGAAACATACTTAGATTTTGCGGTTAACTGACCTTTTTGTACCGAGTTTGAAGAAATTGTACACCACTTTGTTGCATCATCTCATAAATGAACTCAGCGCCCACTGACGCTGAATGAAACCCAGATGAAAACTCCATTGTGAGCCTGGCCCCGCCTCCTGGAAGCTGACATTTTCCTCCACTCTAAACCCTCGGGGAGTTGAGGAAGCCTGATATTCTCATCTAAACTCATGTAAAGCTAGGATCCTTGGTTTTCTGCCTCTTCCCCCCACCCACTTCTCAAAACCAAAAGGATTTGCCAGTTTGGATTCAGAGCAGAGCAAAGAAGTAGTGGAGCCCCGGCCCCAGCTAGCGAGGAGAGAGCGAGTGGAGCAGGTCCCTCCCTGCCCCAGCTCTTGGGCTTGGCTCAGGGAATCTTGCGCTGCTCCAAGACCCCAGAGCACGCCTCAGAGACGCCATCATTTACTGCTTGGCTGGCTGGGCCACACACCCACACCCAACTCCACCAAATGCTGCACAACCTAGCTCATCAAATCACTGGAGAACATGTATCGCACCCAACTGCTAAATGACCCAAAATCATCTACTTGGCCTCTATTTTCTGTGTCATGCTAATTTAAGTTTTCTTTTTTTTTTTTTGTTAAATGGAAAAAAGAAAAAAAGGGAAAGAGTTTTTTCCCAATCCCTATGATCATATTCAAGATTTATGGAATAAGCTGAGACGAAATACTTTGATGCTATCAAAAGGCAAATCCATCTGGCAGGACAACTGACTAAATGGAGGAAGAGTGGCTCTATGAATTACGCAGCAGTTTCTGTGGGGAATTTACAGGGTTACAAAGTTTGTTTTCTAGTCCACAAGTGTGTCTGTTTAATATAAATCTGTTCTAGTTTCAGCTTTATGTAAGGGTGGTCAACTTTGCAAGATAACGACTGACATGTCATGCATGAAAAACACTAAAAGTTGATGACATGAACACAGACAAACACAACAGTTTACTATGTGGATTAATATGTTGCCACATCTGACCCGCCTGCACAGACTGTCAGAGTTCTGAGGGACTGTGGTTAGCGTGCTGTCAGGAGGGGAAAAAAACAGTGTAAAAGGTTTTACAGCTATTTTCTTGGCCCTCGACACTGGCATTTCTGAGTCTGGAGGGTCCTATGAAATGACTTGGCTTCTCTTGAGCGCTGATTAAATTTCCCAAATGGGCATGGAAGGCTTCCAAACGTGCTCGGAGATGAGGGAACAGAAAGAGAGTGGGCGAGGATGACGGCAGGCATTAAGATGTGCTGGGGGTTTTGAGCGGTGACATTTCCAGAATGATCAGAGGGTGTGCTTCTGATGTGATGTTGTGTTGTGTTGTTCCCAAGTTTTCCAGGATGAGCAGCACTAGGTTTCGTGAGCTGAAGTGCATGCATTTTAATGCTGCTTGGCATTTACATAAACCCACCTCTCCTTCCATTTCTCATCTGGTGCAGATTATTAGCTGGAGACAGAGTACACTATCAAAACAGGGAGACAAGAAGCGCAGAGTCCAAGAACTATGCTGAAAGAGAGGCTCAAGTCAGGATCTGGTTGCTGCTTTATTCAAAATTGAGCTGCAAAACAGGAAGCTGCAATACTGCCTGTTGTGAGCTGATTTCTAAAAGTATAGTAATGTCCAGTGGTCCTTTTGTTACCATTTATATGTTCAAGCATGAGTCATCGGACAGCTGTTTTCTTTACAAATCTGTGGATGAGAAAAATGTGAAAATGTTACTAAGAAATTTGTAATATCATGCAAAAATTGACTCTCCTTTTCTTTGCTCTGCAGGCTTACACCAGCCAGTTTGTGGCCCTGATCATGTTTGCACTCTTGATGTGCGATGACAGGATTTCCATGCAGCCCAGGCGCCGAGAGATAATCCAGGGTCTGAGAGTGCTACCAGGTAAATTAAGCAGCAAATATAAATGTGTGAGCCAGGAAAAACCTGGTCACATTTAAGATTATAATATATAAGGATGGAAAACCAGCTCTCAGAGCGAAGATCAAGCACAGTACACCCAAAGCCTTTTTCACTTTCGTTGTTTGTTCAAACAATCTTCTCGGACGAGAGCGCTAAGTGATGAGAGTGGGATCAAAAGAACAGAGAGCTGTTGGATGTAGGCTCTCGCATGCTTCTCTGGATCTGAAGCATATGATGGCATGTCCCTAATGGTAAACTAATGAGGAATGTCTGGTCTCTCTGCTGCTCCCTGCCCAACATTATGAGTCCATATACTATCATGTGACAGCAGCAGCATGTTGACACGGTATTTTTGTTCAAGATTATGCAGGGTAGTTGTTTTTTTTGCACTTTTATGCCACTATTCAAAAAATCCTCAATCACATCTGTTTTTCTGTTCTGTGTGTGTTAGATCTGATTAAGGAGGTCCTCAGTTTGGATGATGAGATCCAGAAGTTGGCGCAAGAGCTGTACCAGCAGAAGAGTGTACTGATCATGGGCAGAGGCTACCATTACGCTACCTGCCTGGAAGGAGCTCTGGTAAGTACATACAACCTGTCATTTCCACTGGCTCCGTCTATTTTTTTTCCCCAATGTGAGCACTATTCAAACAGCCAGGCAGCTTTATTTATTTGACCTTCATTTGTACTGTGAGAAACCTAAAAGTTTGGATTTCTGTAGTGAGCTTTATTATAAATGATTTTCTCTGATTGTACATCTCACTTCTTTTAGAATAATAAAACACTGAGCAAACCAGCTTTAAAATCTAAGAAAAATATTGTCAATACAAAGATGGATTGACATGCTTTGAAATGTAAATCATGATACAAAAAAGGTTACATTTTCTTAACCTGTGGGTCTTTTTCATCCTGTGTAGAAAATCAAGGAGATCACGTACATGCATTCAGAGGGCATCCTGGCTGGAGAGCTGAAACATGGCCCCCTGGCTCTGGTGGATAAACTCATGCCAGTCATCATGATCATCATGAGAGATCACACCTACATCAAATGTCAGAACGCCTTGCAGCAAATTGTCGCCCGCCAGGTCAGAATCTATACACACCCCTAAAAATCTTATGTAATGAACATTTACCAAATATTGCTATACTTGTATTTAAAAAATATGAAGAAAAGATGCTGTCTTAAATACTGTTTGTAGCTTAACCCAGGTGACTGGTTCTGCAGATTGATTATTTACTCACTACATTGCTCAAGAAACACACTTCTGCACACACACACTTCAAAAGCTAACCTGCAATGCTTTACAACTGTGCAGCAATGCATTGTAGAGGCTAACTTAGGCCTGTGATATTTGCTAATCTGATCCACACCACATTT
This sequence comes from Plectropomus leopardus, assembly GCF_008729295.1. NCBI lineage: Eukaryota > Metazoa > Chordata > Actinopteri > Perciformes > Serranidae > Plectropomus > Plectropomus leopardus. The sequence continues at coordinate 13,610,581 of NC_056468.1, forward strand.
GGAGGGGTTTGAAATGTGATTCCAATTGAATTTCTACAGATACAACTGAGTCCAGACAAGTGTCTTTTTGCATCACTGCAACGGCACTTACACGATAACAACAATCCCAAAGTGATGGAAGTGAAGAGCAGATTCTGTGCTGCTACAACACACGGTGACTGCGGAAGTCTTAAAATGGTCTTAAATTCAGTTTTTTATGAATATTTGGCCTCGTAGGTCATTACATAGTCTTAAAGTTTACGTACTTTTTTATACTACGATAAAGAAGATTTATCATAAAATCAATCTTAAATTTGGTTAAAAATAATCTGAAAAGGTCTAAAAATTCATTTAATTCAAGTGCCTGATGCCTGTAGACACTTTGTTAGCAGAGCTCTTTGGGGAACAACAGTGTGGACTGATGCCAAAGGAGGAGTTCTGCACCGTGACTTTGCTGCGCAATTGTTTGGGGGTCAGAATGATGGACGTTCATTTCTGATGCTTCCGTGTTGGAAAGCCGTGTCGCCTGCGTAGCCACTGACGCCTACGTTGTTTCCACACCAACCCATGAAAATACGTTGGTGTTATCAGTACACATAAATCTGATCTGATCACTTAAAGATCTGATTGGAGAAACAAATCTGATTTGCTTGCAGTCTGAACATAGCGTTCGTCAACTCAGTACATACAAGTGTTCTTTTTTTTGTGCTGTCATTGAGTGCAGTTACATGGGCTTGAGTAACCTGTTTATGAGGCTTATCCTGGTTATGATCATATTCAGCATATGGTGTTTACATGAGCACAGATAAATCGGGTTATGCATAATCCTCATATACATCCCAGTTTCTTTTAGAGTTATATAGCTAGTATATTTGAGTTAGCCATAAACAGAATATGGTGTTTGCATGTTCAAACATAAACTGGATACTCCAAAAACCCAATCATAAATGGGTTATTCTTGTCGATGTAAGCACACACCTCGTGATTTATCTGGTCTGACGAGTCTACAGTTTTGCATTTAAATTTGAAACTCTCTTAACATTTGGTGACCAAAGCACATTTTGCATGTTAGGTTAATTTTCACAGTCCTGTCTGTGCCACACCTCTGATCCTTCACCTCAATAAATACAAGGGAGGGGTCGTTTCAGCATGACATCATTTCTGTTGGTAATCTGTTGCAGATGTGGGTTTAGGAGGTGTGAAAATCAACTGAGAAGTATTTTTCAGATCCAGGTTTAGGAGCACATTAACAGATGATTTGCCATGTATGATTTACAGGGCCGCCCCATTGTGATCTGTGACAAAGATGATTACGAGACAGTCAAGAACTCCAGCCGCACCATCAAAGTGCCTCACTGTGTGGACTGCCTGCAGGGCATTCTGAGCGTCATCCCGCTGCAGCTGCTGTCCTTCCACCTGGCTGTTCTCCGAGGTTACGACGTAAGTACTGTCCCTTCAGGCTCAGCAGTAACTGATAATCCCTGACCGCTTTACCAGATGAGATTTATTACCTCATCTGTCACAAAAATGCAGTAAAATATCAGTTTCTCAACTCCCACATCTCCACCATTTGCATCTGCAGTTGTCATTCTGACTAAAATCTGTGGAAAATGTGAGCACAAGTTGATTAAGTGAAGTTAAGAACTATGATTTTGACATGTAGAGGTGAAATGTCTAAAAGAAGCTGCACCTCATTTTACGGGAGATGTGTCGTCACACTCGATGTGACCGTAAGCTCAGTGTCCCTGATTATCTGGCTGCGCATCCTATGACTGCTCTGATGGCACAGGTACTGAGAGCCGCAGCAGGAGAAGAACAACATGCAGTGTTTATACGTGCAGATCACAGTGTTCCTAACTCACTCAAACAAGTAACCTGATCTGCAGTTGAAGCATCCTAACTTCATTACTCAGAACACGGTGGTGAAGGTGATATTGAGTTTAGCTGCCAAATTGAAAGGATTGCAGCTACATGTAAACACCTCAATGTGTGCACAAATTAGGGCTTGTCATTGGTTCTTTTTTAAATTTTTTTTAAGATAATTTTTGGGGGGATTTTCCCTTCATTTGATCGGACAGATAGCATGAGAGAGGGGATGACATGCAGCAAAGGGATGAGGGAGGAATCGAACCCATGGCCGCTGCAGTAAGGACATAGTTGTGTTCATGCGTTCGTCAGCGAACTCCCATTTGTCTTATCTTGTCCCCCCTCTAAATACGGACATTTTTGCAGTATGTTGCGCAGGTTGAGTGCACTATAAGTTGTTCTTTTCCTCAGGTTCCTCGGTTAAGTTTCACATTCACTGTGCTGAACTGTGCTGAACGGTATATAAATATACTGTATATATAACGATAGCGCTCCTAATGAATGGTCCAGTTCCAAAAATATAAAAATCAGTACATGGTGGCAGATGTTTTAATTGTGGCAGGCCGCTACAACTAAATGAATTTGTGGAAAACCCTGCAACCAGGCAATAATATTACCTTTTGACTACAACTGTCGGCCACCAAAATAACTGCAAGCTAGTTTGCTGTTAACTGGAGAAACCGCTGCGTTTTTTTTTTTTTGTTTTTTTTTTCCTTTTCAAAAGTTTGTTGGTTTCTCCTCTTTTGCTACGTAGCCAAGCAACCATTCCAAGAGCACACCTGCCACTCTCAAACTTCTGACCATTATGAGTATACCTTCCTGGTATTAATAGTGCAAGATATAAGTGTGAGCACACTTATGCATTCAAATTAGTACAGAAAAATGTGAACTAAGACACAGCACATTTTTAGCATTACTAGTATTATTGTTTCTTTTTCCATTTTTAGATGTTGCTTACTGTTTAAACAGCTGCTGTTGTATACTTCACTGGCTTTGCTGTATTGCAGGATTGCAAAGGTCAAAGTAAATAGCTTAACTGAAGTACAGCATGTTAATCCAGCCAGTGTTGATGCTGCTTTTAGAGCACTTCACTTCAGAGAGATTTCATGACAGCACTGCCCAGTTCGCTTTTGTTTTTACGTCAATAACCCTTCACAACCGCGCCAAAATACGCTGCTGTTTTTACGGAGAAGCAAACATTTATGTGCACACAGCTCTGTTGCACCCTCATCCTCCTTTTTTAAAGTATGTCCAAGTATCTTGTGTCTTAGTGATGAGAGGAGAGGATTTTGCAATTACAAGTCTGTCAAGCTGCCATATCACTGGCTGTTTTTGTTATGATTTCAGTCACTCGTACTTTATAGTTTGACAGTAACGTTTAGTCAACAGCGATAGCCCCGTGTTACTTGTTGTCCATTTATATGCTTCTTGTTTGTCATGTAATAAACAACCTCTTCTATTTAAATTCAGGTGGACTGTCCAAGAAACCTCGCCAAGTCTGTTACCGTCGAGTGAACAACGTCATTCATCACATAACAACAAAAGCCTGGCGGACGCACATTCAAACGCGTACAGACGGGGGGGAGCGTCTGTATGCACAAACAAAGAGAAGACAATGTCCCGTTTATGTGTCTCATATCACGGCCCCTTTTTAAATGCAATCTTTTACTCAACAGTTCTGTATCTCACTGTTGCATATTATCTGTATCTCACTGTTTATTTTCTCAGAAACCTTTTGGCATCGTAATTTTGTTAGAAGTTGTCGTGTCCGTGGTGGCGAGGTCTGGACTGGCACTGACATATCTTCCATTACTCTGGGTTTGAGAAGCCGTAGCAACTGACAGTGACTATTTAGGGTTTTTTCATATTTATGCTCAAAACTTGTTTATTTTTGCTGATTAGTCTCACTGGGAGCATCTTGGAGCTGCTGTTAGAGCATTGACTGACAGGAGTTGGGTTTTAAAGACCTCACTGGCTTTTTTTTTTTCTTCAGTGCAATGATTTATAGTTTAGTTTGGATATTTTTCTTTGGCAGCTAATTATATGAAGTGTCTTTACTTTGGTTGAAGTAAATGATCGTCTTAAATCATTCCAAGCCACAGGTCATCGCTTCTTTATAATTGCAGCGCAGTTTGCCAGTTTTGACTCAGTTTTCTGTCTTGGACTTTCTTCTGAAGGACACATAACTTGCCGCAGGAGCAAGATCACATGTTAGATCACAAGATCACAGAGGATTTTGTGAATACACTGCTGTGTCAAATCTTATAGAGTAGGTTACAAAAGCTTGTTACTGTGCATAAATGTAGTGATTTTAAACTCTGGTCTTGGTGGGCCTCGTACGGCAGTGTGAGATTTCTTTAGTTGCCATTCACCGTTTCTGCTTTTACCGTTCTCGGTACAGTATACTCTTAACACTATGTGTGCACATTTAGTGTTTGTTGTTCTATTAACCTCTGTTGCCTCTCTGCTCAAAAGAGGGATCTTTTTTGCTGCTTTAAGGTCTCCAGTTTACATTTAAACTCTAAACTGAAGTAATTCAAGTGAGATGAAGTTACTAACCTGAAATAGACGTTGCACCCCGTTGCCAGCCCACACCTTGCCACCACGACTACTGCAATATTGGGACCATTTGTAGCTATTCTTTCTGTTACTTTTGTTATATTTAATTTTTTTTAAAAGGAATTTTATATTATTGAAGTTACACTTTGATTTGAAATGTGAACTGTCATTTGAAATGTCCTGTCAAACCAAAAATCTCTACAATGGCGTTGACAGTTGTAAACCAAAACATATATATTTTATATGTTAATCCTATACTGTAGCCACACATGTACTGATGCTGGTAGATTATGTGGTATGAAGATGTTTCAAGGCCTAAAGGGGGCACATACACAGTCTCAAGGCAGTGTGTCATACTGTAGATGTTTATTTAGATAGAAAGTCAGATGCCAGCTGTGTGTGTGTGATTCCGAATGTCTTTGTTTCAAATGCCAAGGAAAGATTGTTGTACACACGCAATTGTGTAGTGAAGGAATAGGAGCTGCTTGTTTTCTTTTAAGTCCATCACATATTTTAGGTTTGAAAATATTTATCTTGCTTTTGCAATCAAGCCTTAACTTTTTGCATTTCTTTTCCCCTCAACATCGAGCTTCTCCTGAGCCAGTGAAAGGGTTTGAAAACTGGATGATGTTGTTAAATGTACTTTTTTTAACCCACTTACTGTACATGCTGTAAGCAGATTCAAATTTCTTGACTGGAGGCATCGAAAAAAGGGCACTGCACTGAATCCTAGCAACATCTGTTGGTTTACTGAGGGAGTGGGGCACTATTTATTAGTGGAACCGATGCAATAAAGTGTCAAGTACTTCCCTTTTTACGTGTCTGAGCTCATTCGATGAGGAGCTGCAGTTCAAGATGTGCATGCCTGTTATAGTAGACTGATGGTTTCTGGCACAACTAAACCTACTTCCAAGGTGCACAGAGAAGGGAAATATATTAAATGGGGTTGAAACTCCAGCAACACTCGTAGTATTTCGATCAAGTTTAATGCAAGATGAAACCTGAAATTTTGACCTCATGTCTGTTTTAGTCCCACATATCTTAAAATATTGAATAGTGTCAACTGCTCGATTATGTAAAAGATCATTTTGATCACACTAAGATCACTATTACTTAACACAATTACTCAACTAAATTACAATTAAATTAAATAAATAAATTACTACAATAAATCATGCATTTATTGGATTGTCTTGAATTTTTACTATAATTCAAGTAAAAAAAGGCTTAAAAATTTTTTAAATAAATTATATATGTATACATTTATATAAAATGCACTCAATCAAATTTAATGATCAGCTATGTTGTAATGTTCGTGCACTTTCACAACCTAATGAAAACGGAATGCGAAAATGTTTTTTACTTTCTTTCATAATGGTTGGAAGCCAAATTGTAATCTAAAATAAAATGTGTTTTTTCTTGAAACTATTTTTAGTGTCATCTGACTCCTCCGAAATGCACAGATGCATCTGATCAGATGTCTATAAGCCAATCACAGTGTTCGACATCATTTAAAGTGGACTGCGGTAGAGACACGCCACCTTTTTTTGAACAAGCATGGCCGACCTTGAGGACAGACGGAAGCGTAAGGCACGTTTTAGTCTATTAATCATATTGCTAAAGTACCAGTGACAGATATTTGGCTGATTAGACTGGTCAACAAAGTCACAATTATTTTATTAGAATAAAAACAAGCAGTTTTAACCTTACATTTGAAAAGATTAAGTTAAAAGTCTCCAAATCATTTGATTCATGTACATTATTTACAAAGAGTCTTGGAGACATTCAGGTGCTGCTTATGAGTGATGACAGATCCCAAACAATACCAAGTACATATATAGAGTAACCAGTCACAGTCTGTAAGGTGGACAGTAACGGCGTGATGCATCCACATAAAGTCACAATGGTGGAGACTCTGGGTCTGAAGTGACTGCACTGAGTCGACAGGGCCAAGATGGTCATGCATGCAGACAGTGAACATCGGCAGAGTGCAGGCATGGCACACAGCACAGACTTTAACCGCCTCACAGTTCTCCCTCCTCCAGGAGAGCAGCTGTTGTTTCTGAATGTCTCTGATGAAGCCCAGGCGGAGCAGCTCTGGTGTCCAGGTTGTCCCTCTTGTGAGAAGAGCACACCTGCCAGCGTTACTCTGAGAAATGTGTTCAGCGTCAGCATGGTGGAAAGGTAAAAAGCTAAACCGTTAGTGAAAACAAGTGCAGTTCTCAGAAGGATTTCATTGCACTGGCTAATCACAAAGATGGCTTTAAGAGCAGCTGCAGAGTAATTACAGAAGACAGACAAAGCGCTGAACAAATACAGCCTCCACTCTCCAACCACGGGGAGCATCATCTGAAGCATTTCAGGTAACATCCTCTGTGCTGCAGCCAAGTCCTCCTCCAGCACGCACAAACAAATCACAGCTGCTTCATGATGTGGGATTGATTGGATAACTGTTAGCAGCTGTTTTCACCACCTGAGATGGAGCTTGAGTGCAGTATTTATAATTTTTTTTGACACCACACATAAAGTACAGGTGTAACCAATAACACTTAATGATGGTTCTGTTGTTGAAAGGTGTCCCATTGATCCACCAGTAACAAAACCAAGAGCCTGAACTGGAGCACCTCAGTGGATCAGAGCCATTGTTTATGTGATGAACTACACCTGCGCTTTTCACCCTATTGTTAAGCCAAAATGTCGGCTGTGAAAATGGCTTTAGAGGAGGGAGAGATGTGTTTTGTTTCTTCCTCATTTTTGCCAGATATTTTTAGTATTTGCTCTCCATTTTTTTCCAGCAGACCTTTAGTTATTTTTAATTCTTTATTCTGTGATCATATAGGTATAATAAAAACAACATGTGGAATACATTTTAATCATAAGAAAAGAACGAGAACAAAAGTATATACATTAAATTAAAAGGAGGTTTCAGAGGCATTGTAGATGACCATGGGGCCTGATGGCTGCCACATTTGACAGTCCTTTTAAAAGCACAGTTTCATTTCATGCTTGGATTGGTAAATATTGGATTTCCTTTCAGACCATTTGCATTAATGGATATAAAACTTATAAACGAGAAGATTTAAAATGACCTCTGTCCAAATCTTTTTTCCCCATTTCCCTGTAGACAGAGAACAATTGTAAGCCTTTGACATCATCAGACTAATTAAAGCACTTTAATAAATGTTATACTTTTTCTAAGTGAAACCCCAGTGTTTGTTTTTTAGGGGGCAGTTCACCCCGTGTATTTTCATTCTGATTTCTTGCTCAGTTGCCCCTGGCCTTTTCCCCATATATTTGAAAAACAAACAAACAAACAAAAAAAAAAACAAAAACAAGCAGGTATGTCTAGGTTTTAAAGGGTGAAAGTAGGAATGGGTGGTCGAGGCAAAAATGGCCTAAATTAAAGCTATGCCAAGGTGTGTACCTGCAGCAGCGCCCATACTCCGTCCCCCCCCCCCATCAGTCAGTGGGCCACCCCAGTATAAGAAAAAGGCTGGACACGCCACTGAAGACAATATACCTTTATTTGACCCTGCTGTGATGCATTGCGATGATCATGCAGCGAGTTTGCGCCTGAGGGACAGTCCAGGTGTTTGATTGGTTAAGACAGGTGCACCAGGCAGTCCAGGAAGAGGCGGACAGGAGAGTGATGAAGACAGTGAGGGCAGGTCATGCTGAGATGAGACATGGTGGAAGAGCTACATTAGCTTAAATTCAGGAGTAAAGTTTATAGTATTTTCCTTAAGCTATCAGCTCGAGAGGTGCAATGGGATTCACTATCTTCAGAGTCCGAAACGCGACACGAGGACTCTCAGCGCGAGGTTAGAAAAGTGTCGGACTGTGCGCATTTTAGTCCAACTTTGGGTAAAGTGTTAGCTTGCGTTTATTAGCACGACATGTTGACATTAGCTTTAGCTGTTTGGATTTGCTGAAACGTGACACTAAGAGCTAAAGCTAACAGGAGCTGGAGTATCATGTGGAGACCCGGGAGGCTGACGGAGGACTCCTCATAGCTGGACGTGTTTGAGCTCTGGAGGGGAGACAGTTTGCTGGAGGGCCACCTGTCAGGACGTCTGCTACAGCAGCGGCTTGGTGGACCTTACATCACAATTGATGCTCAAGGTAAATTTGGATATTTATTTTTTCTCCTGAACAAGCAACCTGTGTTTTCATTTTGGGCCCCAAAGCATAAAATCAGGCCTGCATCAGGTACATTTTTGGTTTAGTAAACCCTTTGAAACCTAAGCAAAGTGACTTGATTTCTCTCAATGAGCCTGAAATTGAAATTACCAGAAAAAAAGAAAGAAAGAAAAGAAAAACAAGTTTCAAGAAAATTACCTGAAAATTTGCAACAAATAAGAAAAGCAAAGAAAGTAAAAAACAAACAAACAAGGAAATGACATGAAAAAAATTCCATAAATGATAACTCTGTAGCATAATTTTAAATATATAATTATGATAATTATGAATATAGTTTTCTCTGGATTTTTCTTCTTTCCCTAGCATTTTTTCTCAGGCTTTTATAAAAATAAAAAAAATAAACTAATTTCCTGCATTTTTCAGACATTTCTTTCCAAGTTAATCATTGTTTTTTTTTCTCCATGTGTCTGAAAGAAATAATTGCTCAGAGTCCAAAGGTTTTAAATAGTTGTGAAAGTTGTCTGAAAGTACCACAAGAAAAGTGATGTCTATCCAGGTTGCAAAGAGTTAATATTACCAGCTTCCGATGATTAGAATATGGTCCCACATACTACACTGTGCGTGTTATTTGTGTCATTTATACCAATGTTCATGGTAAAACACATGCTCCTGTTTTTCTGTCGCTTATGTGAACTGCTAATGAGCGTACTGAGTGTGTTTTAAAGGACTGGTCAAACTTTGTTTTTTAACATTGCCTTTATTGTTTTTATGCCATAACAAGCCCAGAGCTGAATCAACGAACAATGTACAAACATTAGTTCATATAAATGTATTCTGGTAGACAAAAACAGGTCATTCGTGAATTATCTTATATAACCTAGTTGTGATTTCTAGAAAGAGACATCGTTGTTGAGTCTAGTTCCATTATACTCAAGAAAAGACTGACATCTCTATAGCTGAGATCTCCAGCACTTGGCAACTCACACCAAAACAGTCTAGATTGATAAATAGTGCTTGAGGTATGAGGAAAAAATTTTTTTTATACCTTTGCACCAGCGATAGCCGTGGCCAGAGGCATTATGTTTTTGGGCTGTCCGTCCATACATTCGTCCGTCCGCTGGTGGTCACAGGTCAAAGGCCACAGTAACCTTGAATTTATCTCATTTTTGGGATTGTTATATCTGAGGATGGCCTTTGTTTTAGTGTCCTTTTGACTACTTTGACTCAAGAATGACTCGATTGGTGGTCAAATATGAAGGTCACGGTGGCCTTGTACAACATGTTTCAGGCCATAACTCAAGAATTCATATGCTCAAATGTCTTATAGCATATAATGTTGAAGTTCTGACATTTTATATTCAAGAGGTCAAAGGTCTACTGTGACATCATAATGTTTTGCAGTAACACTTTTTGGCCTTTTTGTTTAATCCAGTCTACCATGCAAGCTGTATGTGGGCCAGACATCTGTAAATTTGGTTTTAACAGAAAGCCAGCCTCATTACTCAGTTTCTGAGAAATGTTTTTTTTTTTAAATGTCAGTCATTAATCAGGGTCTATGGTCTGTCTCAGATTTTAATCTTTTTAAACTGATGAAGAACTCCACCCAAAGTCTTCCTTAAAAAAAATTATATAAAGGGAGACAGCACCCAGCAACACAATAAGCCTATTGGTTTTGGGTTTTTATCATACGGGACAAGTCTGTGTAATGGCTATAATCTGTGAAGTAATGTTTATAAATGTATATGTCAGACGTCTGTGCTGTAATGATTAAGGCAGGATGGAAACAACAGTTGGCAATTGGCTCAAAGCATCTTGCACTGAGTTTGTCTGACATGGAAAAGTCACTGAAAACAGGCCGATATAAAACGTCCCTGCTCACTGTCAACTTAAATATCATAATCGAAGTCTCTTTGAGACATTCAGAAGCTGCAGCCCGTTGTTCCGCTCCGTCCCATCCACTGTCCCCAAATTATGTCACGCATGCTTCAGGACGCCTTTCCTGCAGCCTGTCCACATTTCCTGAGGATTAGATGGTGTCTAATATTTTCCAAGATAGCTCACTCCATTTGTGCATGTGACATAATGCAACATATGAACATCTGGGATTAGTTAGCCGTGCTCTGCATATTTTTTTTCCTCCTTTTTCCATGACAGGGAGTCAGTGAGGTGCTCTGTGCTTTTTGCAAATAGCCAATGTACACTGGGTGAACCCGGTGATCCCAGTGGCAATATCAGTTGGTCTAACTCACTGTGAAGTAAAAGAAAATGGAATTAAGAGTTCAATCAGAGTGATATAGAATATCTTAACGTACTGTAAAATAAATGACATGTGGGAGGCGTTCTGCTGAGTTTGGAAAAGGAGGAGCTGTGGATTAAAAGTGACTCCAGGAAATACGGGGAAAAACCCGTTAAATTCTTTACAGGCTTTTGATGAAAGCTTAGAGAGCAAAGTGGCTTTTTTTTACGTTGTCAGGAAGTAAATCAGGACAGTTTACAGGTCGATAATTGTATTTTAAGAGAAATACAGGAAGACAAAGAGTCCGATTTAAATTGTTTACTTTCATTTTGAATGAAACAAACAAAGGTGTCTACATACTGTACTGTACTGGTGGAAAGTTACATACAGTCTTTTTAGTTTTACTGTGACATTTATATAAGATGCATTGAGTGAAAGACTTTCTGACCTCTTAAGCCGAGCTTTAAGTCGTCACTGCTTTCTGCTGAGACTCATCTGATCACCACAGCTTCATATTAACCTCTAATCAGTCTACACTGAACTTTATTTGACCCATGAAACAGAATGCTTATATTAAAAGCACCTTGTACAGAAAAACAAAAAACTGGATCATTTTGTTTCAGTTGATTAAACTGGCAGTCATGAATATGAAGAGTAGACTTTCTTTTTTCCTTTTTGGCACACACACACACGCACGCACACACACACACACACACACACACACACACACACACACACACAGATATCTGAACACACATGGTTATATCAAAATGTTTCATAAAGCCAACTTTAGCTAGAGGCCGTGGGTGGATGAGCAAGATGATGTGCAAAGCATTTCCCTGACTCTGACATACTTGTGTCCATGTAATGATAGACGGAGCATATGCTGTGATTGCAGTCATCTCGGCCAGGTCGGTTATAGTAATAGAGCTAATTTAGTGACTAAATCCCATTGTTCACAAAAATAAGCCAGCTGTGTCTCACATTAGGCTGGATTTATACATGTCACGGAAGTCAAACGCTTAACAAGTTCAGATTGTACGCTCACTGTACATGGGTTATCAGCGATCATTATTTTTATGATTTAAAAATGAAAACTGTGGTCCACTCATCAATAAAAATACAAATAAAAAATGCATTCGTGCTGTATAAAACAAGGTAGAAACGTTATAAAAAAAGAACAACTCAAACACCATTGCATGCAATTGCTCAACATTCAAGAGTAAAAAATCAGGGATTTTCAGATTCTTCTAAATCATCCTGTGAGGAACATTTGTAACATGAGCCATTTGTCTCTTATCAGAAAAGATAGGAATGTTACACAGGCACATATTTTGGTGTCATGATCATTTTGAACATGACAGTGCTCCCTGTACAGAGGCATTAGTACAAGCTGCTGCTCCTCTGCTTGGTCAGGATTCATCCAATCTTGCGTGCTCTCGGAGGGGACGACGGGGCCTGAAGCAGCTCTGAGGAGCACGGAGGCAAATGTTTTAGAGCTGGCCGGCATGACCTCATTTGTAAGGAATGTCTGTGTAATTCAAGCATCAGAACAATTGCACTGTTGGGCTAAATGTGTACCAAAGTCATTGTAGACAAATAGCTGAAAACGAGTTCTCTCTGCTTTACTTCACAAGGCAGAAAAGCCACAGCCCACTGAGCGCAGCGCGAGGCACTCGCATGTCCTCGCAGGTACAATCAATGATGGTCATGTGCTGACTGTCGGTGCCTTTTTAAATCTTGGTAAACTCATCTGCTGCTCTCAGAGCCCTACAGGCCAGGGCGAGGAGGTGGGCGAGCAGGTGGAGGGGCTCGTCCCGGAGGAGGTCCCTGTGGAAGAGGAGGCAGGGAGCCGGTCGGGGAGGCAGAGGGTGGAGGGGTGGGTGGGGGTGCTGGCGGGGCAGGTATGTGCAGGTTAGCCGGAGGAAGAGCCCGACTGGGGGGTGGGGTGTAAGGGGGAGGTGTGATTGGTGGGGAGGGAGTGGTGCAGGTGGGAGGAGGTGTTGGAGGCAGCAGTGGAAGGGTGGAGAAGGAGAACGTTGGAGATGACGGAGCGCTGTTGGGGCTTGGTGGGAGGGTGCCCTGAGGCGGAGGTGGACTCCTGCTGGGAGGGTTGTAGATGGGAGATGCGTGGTGGTTGTAGTGTGGGTAGCGGGCAGAGGGAGACTTTGTGCGAGTGAAGTTCATACATCTGCCCTGAAATTTGAAAACAGACCAGATTTTAGAGGAACATAGTGACCGTAAATAACGCACTGTATAAACAACAACTATGTTTCACTTTTATGATCTCTAATAGGTTTTAGGCCTCTCAAAGACCTGTTTTTCCAAAGGCATGCAAAATTTTTCTTTTTTTCCTCACCACATTTCCACTTCTATAACGAGATGGGCATGTCCATTTATGTCCAGAGCAATGATTGGACGAGGGGTTTTTGTGTTGTGTGTGTGACACATGGTGGTGTGACATCAGTGGACTGTGCTGACTTAACTGAAAACACTGCGGCCAATTTAATGGCCAGTGTCCACAATGGTTTTGGGCATGCTACTCAGTGAATTTCCCCGAGTCAAAATGTATGCTGTGAAAAAGTGAACCTTTACATCTAGGCTATGAAAAGCAGCACATTGCTTTGTGGAATTATTAGAAGAAAGTAGAGAACATTATTTTTTTTACTTTACATTGTGGGGATTTTCAAGGGCACAATATAGTGAACCGTGTTTCCCCTAGAATTTTTTGCAGGCCTGGTGGTGCACACAGAGGAAACCCTTCACAGATGCAAACTTTTCTAAATCTGATTTCCTTGACAAAACACAACTTTCTTCTTTCGACAGCTGAATTAGTGTTAGATTAGTCCCTCTGCTTTCTGTTACAATCCTCATGGATCTGATGACTACAGCAGATGGTTCTGTGTCTTTCACTTTAAGAAGCCTCTCCTGTTGTCCACGCACACCTACATGACCGTTATAATGTCAACGTGCCTCTATAAACGCTGAAAGTCTCAATCACAGCTTTAGTTTGGGGCAATTATGCGTATGCTCCACTTAGCCTGACAAAATGACCTGCCACCACTCTCCCCCTGTCCAAAACAAAGTGAGGTCATGCAAGTGAGACTATCATATTCCAGAAACAAGCTACACCCCGAGAGCAGCTGCACTGAGGTGATCAGGGAGTTGCAGTGGACTGATAAGAGGTGACAGCGCTGCTCTGTGCCTCTCATTTACCAGCAGGGCGAGATGACCTCTGAGACAAAACCAGCCAAATTCTTACATACATATAAACCTTCAGCAAGGATGGAAAAATACAATTAATTATTTAATTATTATATTTTTTATTCGTTAAGTGCGGCGAGACAGTGACTATCAAGGATCTTTACGTCTCTTGGACTCCTGCACTGTATCATTGTTACAGTAAACTTACAAATCACTAAGAAAATATGTGATAGAAAAATGTTTTTTTTTAACCTGCTGTGTTATGCCCTGTTTTATTCCTTAATTACTAAAAACACACCGATGTTTAGAGGGTCAAAAATACATGACACGTTACAGGAACCTGACTCGGGTTTCTCTCAGGCAGGCAGGAGGATCAACTGGCCTCTTCCCTCCCACTGCTGCATTCATTTAAGGGAAGTTATAAAAGCAAGGCTTTGACAAGAGACTCCTAATTGCAACCAGAACAAGCTTGTTTACTGCAAATCATCAAGGATAGTAGAGCCGAGCTGTTTTTCCAGTGCACTAATGAAGAGCTTTATAGTGTGGAGGACTCACTCACACACGTCTAATTACAGAGTGGTGTGTTAGCTGTACTTACTGTACTGTGGGGGGAGAGCAAGGGGTGTAACCCTCTGAATAGCATGTCATAGTTTGACTGAACGTGTAGTAAAGTGAGGTTGAAGGTTGAATTCCCTGACCTCAAGGCTGATTGCTTTTCTTGTGCAGCATCACGTGCTTCGTTACATAAACCGATCATATTGCTACACTGCCAGTGCATTTCCTCAGTGTCTAACTCAATGTTACCAGGAAGCAAGATAAACTGGCATTGCTGACTCAATGGCAAATAAACAAGGATTCATTAGGTCGATAAAAAAAAGCCAAAGCTTAAAGGAGCTGTATGTGACATTTAGAGCATATCACATTAAAAGTCTGGGGCGGGATTGTCTGCACACTATTTTGAACACAGAGGAGCTGAACGTCAACTAGCAGCTAACTGTAGTAACTAATAGTAGTAACTAATATTGAAAGTTACCACATCAACAAATTAGCGCAAATTATATAAACCTAACTGCTGACCATTTGCCAAAGCATACCATACTATTTTACATTGTACTAAATTAAATTAGAAAATGAATAAGGGGCATGACTCCAAACCGAGCATGTAACACACATGCTAAAAGAAATCAGAACACGGTAAACATACATGAACGGTGTGTTGGAGACAATGTAGGAGCCAAATATGTGATCTCACTGAAATGAAATGGGTTTTGTTCCTTAAAATGTTTTTTAGCGCTGGGGTGGATTTTATGTTAGTGAAACGTGTGGTCAGCTGGTCCATAAAACATTTTAAAACGGACCCTTAAAAAGTCACTTCTTAAAAAACCCTGTAAGATTGTATGGCATTCTGTCAACTTGTTATCACAAGTACCACTTGTAGCTACGACACTTGTACTGCAGTTAAATATTTGTATTTTAATGTCTGTACCATCACATCAGATGGATACATTTTATTACATTTTTTTGTATTGTTTAATGCAAAAGAAAGCTTGACAAATTGTGCTTAGTATCGTCAACACTTTTCAAATAAACCATGTAATATTACTTTTCTACCTTTATTCCTTTGGGTTGTAACCCCAGCACACAGCTTTCTACTCTTCCAAAGCTCTTCCCACACTAAAGGCCTGCAGCAGACTTGATTTTTTGTACATTCACAAGTGAAGCAGACCATATATACTTTAAATTCCACAAAAACAGCAAAGTAACCTTACACAAAATTAGGCTAAATACTTGTTAAAATGTGCAATAGGCAAAACAGTGGACTGAATCTGACTGTTTCTGGGGATTTTATCTCAATTTTAGGGTCCTGGCTGCTTTTTAGATCAACATTTCTTACTCGGGGAAAGATGAAGCATTACATAAACTCTTGCGGGTGAAGGATTATAATACAGACTTCCCTCAGACTTATTTTTTCAACACTTGTAGATCCCACAGTCTCAGACTACGTGTCAGCTGCCAACAGTAGAGGTCATCGCACTGTTATCCCCCTCCACTACAGCTGGCCTTTGAGGAATTACATTTGCCTTTTCATAATGACTTCCCCAGACGTCTTTACGTTGCAGTGCACTGTAGCCAGACGCTGCAGTCTAAATCCCAACTCACCGCAAGTTTTCCCATGAGCCTCTCTGCTGTGCACACTTCATTGCTAACAGCTGGTCTATTTTCTCAACATTTTCAGATGCAAAAGAATCTCCCTCTTTGCCAAATGCTAATTCACACCAAAGGCCTCATGTCAGTTGGTAATATGCAGGCTGATGAATGTTTTCATGCCTACCTGTGCGGCTTTTGAGTTACTCTTACCTTGTCACCTGGATGAGGTCTCATCACAGACACACGGTCATAGCCTTTTCTTAAAAGCACCCACAATGCATCCAGTTTGCTCTATGGAAAGAGAAAAAAAATCAAACTTTGAAACCATCACAATAATCTTAAAATTTCTCTCCTTAAGTGTTATGGAAAGTTATTCAATATGAAAGTATTTGAATGTCGTCATGTATAATAATATTATTTTTCTGGATGCACGATTCATCCATAGACATAGTATAGGTCCCTTTAAAGACTTTAGAGTCCCTCGCTGTCTACATGCATACATGTGAAGAGGCTCCAGGTTCCACACTGCGCAACTATCTCAAGCTGAAGCAAAATGACCCTTATTATCTAATTCTCACAGCCACTTCACAGTGACAAACTGATGTGGTTTCAGTTCTCTGTGAACTGACTTCATCGTTTTTAAACACAGCAAATACTTTGAGGATAAGAGCAGAAAATGCAGCTGTTTTCCCTCACAAAACTGCTGGCTGTGCAGCCCTGCTCCCTGGAGGTCAGTCCAACAGGAGTCTGGTTTATATTAGCAATCCCCTGCTGACTGCAGGCTTTGGACTGACTCCTTTAACCCCATGCTGGCCCTCGAGGAAGGGACTGGGTGCCAGTAGTCACCTAAGCATTATTACCTTAACACATCTCATGCTACTTTCACTACGGCATTTTAATAATGCTATTACTTACATATCCCCAGTCAGATTAACATGAAATAACTTGTAACAGATGTTGTGCTTCGTGCAGTACACATGCTACAGCTGACAAAAAAAAGCATCTGTCCTAGCAGTGCTATTAAACAATCACGAATGCTTTGATAAATTAAATGTAAGCCGAGCTATCTTTACAGCCTTTGTATTACAAATATCTCTCAAATCCTCCACCATTTATTATTTTCCATGTTGAGCTGATGAAACTAATCATTCCTAAATGTTCGCCATTATTAGTTATGTCAACATGAGACTTGAAAGAGCATCTGCAGACCAAACATGCCTTTTGCTGTCCACATTGTTGGTACTTTACCTTAATGGGTGAGTACCACTTGCGTGGCCCTGGGGGTTTATGCATGCCGTTGTTGAGGACCCGTGTGGGGCCCACCTCATACTCCTGCTCAGGCATCTTCACTTTGGCATTTTTGGCCTTTTCCAGCTTTGCTCCTTCTTCAGTGGAGCCTTTCTCCCCCCAGCGGACCTGATAACGGAGAGTATGGAGAGTCAGAGATTTATGATGGTGACACACACTGCCTTTAATGTTTTACATCTTTTGCAAATAGATGGCCAGGATTCTATTACTGTGAATATGTCTGACTCGAAATCCATAGATGAGATGCTTTGTTTCAACAAAGGGAGCTCTAGTGTTGCTTTTCTGTAATTGCTGTGGTCTTAAATTAATCAAACGTCCTTTGTTAGATATACTTTTTCAACAGTCTGACTCACTGCATGTAGACTATGGGTATAACCCTCCCATTCAGCGGGACTTCCTCTCCCCGTCCTCCATCTACGTGCTACTGATTTGCAAGGATAGCATCACTGCATCCTGGGCTCAGTGCCACCTAACACAGCTGTAATTGGTTAAGAGAAATACAAACAACCCAGAGTGCTTTTCTGCCTATATCAAACAATAATGAGTACTTCTCACAGCATGTATAAATAATGGATGTAGCTACTATGGATGTCCCCCACTGGTTTATTGCATTTCTGCTGTCACCATTTTGGTTTTCTAGAGCCAGAAGTGACCATATTTGGTTAAGAGATTGAAGCTGCAAAGGAGCGAGGGGTGGATCTGATTTATAGACTTTAACGTCACCTTGGATGTCAGTGAAGCAGCCTCACACTCTTTGTACCGGGCTGTACACGTTTATTTCTGCTTTTAATTTGTGCATTTTAACATGTGGGGTCTATGGGGATTGACCCACTCTTGTAGCCAGCCTCAAATGGCCTTTTTGAGGGACTGTTTTTTTTTTTTTTTTTTTCAATTTCCATATTGGCTTCATTTGAAGACCTAGACCAGTCTCAGCTGACACAGCACTGTGAAGACAGGTCTGGCTATGTGAGACTACCTTTTTTAAAACCACAGTGGGTAAACCTTTAGCATCTCAACAAGTTAAGTTAAGGTTTGATCTTTAATAAACACAACAGATTAGTTTAGATAACATGATATACTTGATCTCACCTCCATCCTTTTGATTCCCCCAACTCCTCTTCCTCCATAGTAGGAGGCGTCTACAGTTGGCCATTTCTTCTTAGGCGTTTCAAAGTCTTCATCATCCTGTGAGAGAGTGACAGGGAGTAAGTTATATTTTTTACATTAAATGAGACATTTGACAGGCCTATTAGCTACATTAAAGAATAATAAAAGGATAATAAAAAGGTAATTTAACTTTTCATTGTTTTACATGAATGGGTAGCTGGTATAAATGCCCTCTGTCCACCCTCCCCACTCCAAACCCAGATCTTTTTTTGGCCCCTCAGTACTGGTTGTGAGATCAGAGGAAATTATAAACCCACTGGCCAAACTTGTTATGTTTTAGCTCTTTAATACACCCTGTCTGACTCATAATCTATGAGGATGTCAGACAGAGGAAGCCATAATGAGGGCTGACATTTGTCTGTGAGGCCATGGTTGTCATTCGAGTATGATTTTTGGAAAAAATGTACCAGTAAAACCTAATTTTCAGTTTAACTGGTGCAAATAAATGCAGCCTGATGTGTTCCACAGTCGCATGTTAGCTTTCAGTTTGTGCATTGTGAGTTACAGCAGTCAAAATGCGTGTTAATACCATGAATTTGTTGATCAAATTATGTAAAAAAATAAAAGAAAAAAAAACAACTTGTTAGTCAGTATAATTTCTCATTATATTCAATGAAAGTCTAAAGAGCTCTACAGGAAGTAATTTGGAAAACATGACATGAAGTCACAAAAAGAAGAGAATAAAAAAAAACAGTAAAAATCAGGTTTTCATTGTTACTCTAAGAGGGCGTTAACTCACAATGGATGAATTACTAAATGAGTGAAATCAGAGTTTTAGGTCAAGAACCGAGTGAGTGACGCTGCATGGCCATTGAGGTTCAAAATGTCCGAAGAAAGTGAACAAATAGACGACCTAAACAGTGGCAGCTGTCTGAATCGTAAATGATGAGCTTTTCTTTGAAGTCATAAGAAAGAGACTGAGTGGTGGAGACGGTGCAGCTCCTACCGAACTCTCCTCCACAGCTGGAGGTGGGGGCTCATGGATGATCTGCAGGAGGAAAAAAAAGATTGCATGAGAGGAGAAGGAGGGAGGAAGTGTTGTTATACTTAGCAGAAAAAGTCACAAACACATGTATCGACAGTTATTTTCATATAATCTGCAAGTCACAGCAATGTGTCTGCTGTGTGCAACAAGATAGTTACACAACAACACATGGTTTAGGAATTGTTTTTTCCTCTAAGCCTCTATGACTTTACAAGAGCGATGCACTGACCTAGAAATCTGCTATCCAGATTTTTCGGCCAGAAGTTGCTGATTAGGAGAAGTGAAGAGTAACAGGTTTATAAATACTGCATTATTTGCTCTCACGTTTTGTATTGAGCAATGTTATACAGAAAGTATTATAGTATTTATACTTTAACACCATGATTGCACATAGAAAGGATTTTTAAGCATCTCCAGTTTCAGTTCACGCATTGCTCTCCTCGTGTCTTTTCTCGTGACCACATGAGCTCAGTGTTTTTTTTTTTTCAACAGTATAATAAAGATAGTTTCTTCTATATTAAATGCACTCTGCAAATTAAATGATTCTGATTCTTATTTGTGATTTTCCTCCGCACTTCTCCAAATCCTGGAACGCAAAGTGATTCCCCATGGTAACCTCGCATCGCTTTCCTAAACAGACTCGCTGCACACAGACTTGAATTTTCAGCTTAATGGACAAGAACAGGAAAAAGTAAAGGGAGGGATAGCCATGTTGTAAAAGCTGACATCTCTCTCTGGCACTTCTCAACTTTCCTGTTTCCAGCGCTGGAAACATTGGAGTGGATTCTGAAGAGACACTTTGCAACTCATTTGAGAGGAGAAATACAGATCTTGACAGCGAGCAGCTGGTTACAAGAGAGTTTGCTGAAATACTGTGATGCTGGCAGTTGGGCCACTGTCTAAATAATGGCACAGGCATGTGTTTTTTCCAGGCGCATTTCCTCTTTTTAGTGTATCTAGAGCAGCTGACTGTCATGAAAATACTTTTCGTGAACTTTTCATTTCCTGTGATTTTCTTGCTTGTAAAACTTGCGTAGTAACAAAGATATCAACACAAAACAGCACATTGGAGCTGGAAATTTAAATTACTCAGCTCCGTAACCGATGGAAGAGTTTGCCTCAGCAGTTAAGATATCCCAGTTAGTATACTGAGGTAGAATTGAGAGGTGAGACTCGGAGGTCACATGCTGTGACCTGCGGAAACACAAATTATTTCAACAGCAGCATAATTACTTAAACACAAACGTTCACCCGGCTGTAGCCAAAATTCAGCTGCAGGGTTACAAAAAGGCCATATGCCTTTATTGACTCATAGACCCTAACCTTCTCACCATGGGAATGTTGTCTAGGTTAATAAGATGCCTCAGGGGGCGTTAGCCAGACAAAACAGATCTGGTAAAGACATTTCCATCCCCTTTATTGTCCGCAAGAAAAAAGTGTTTGAAGCCGTCTAAAATTTGAAAAGAGGAGACCATAAGCTATCTGTAAAGCAGCGTGTGTGCCTGTTATTATTGCACTACTGTTTTAAGAAAACTCACCACAGTGCAGCAGAGAGGCCAGAACCACCAGAGGAGAGCCAAGACCAGGAGCAGCATCAGGATGAGCAGAGCTATGGCCAGGATTGTCCCATCAGACTGTGACAGAGACAGACACGTCAGCACAGACTCCCTTAGTATGGAGAGCACTAAAAAAGAAGTAAACCATTCTAGGCTTAATGGGTTTTTCGGGAAAGAGGCTATTTTGGTTTAATCTTCCTTGGGATCAGTGCTTAAGGACTATGATTCAGCTGATGCTGAAATACTTCAATTAATTTGCATCCATTATTTTGACATCTTAAATTTGTTTTGCAATGTTTGAATTGTTTTGTTTTTTTTTTTGTCTATTGTTGGTGTTGGTTTTTCTCCTTTCTTTCTAACAGAATGCACCAAAGAGTGCTCCTGGGATGATGATTGTCTTTACAATGACAAAGAAGTTATCATTGCATGTTGCCTTTGTCAAAAAGCCTATGGGATTTCTTCATTGGATTTTGGATTACTGCAGAAAATAAGCTCTGTGGCAAACAAATATTTATGATACTTAACCTACACATTTTGTTCAGCAAGTTAATATTCACAAATGAAAAGCACTCTGGTCACATGACTTAACATCCTACTTGCTGATTGTTAGCAATAGCCTTTTTTAAGATGCCTAACAGCTCTAGTTCACGAATGGAGCACTTACTGATTCATTTTATGTTGTAGAATAAAATGTTAAAATCTCTTCTTTTACCAAAAACCCATCTAAACAACCTGCTGACTTTGAACTGATTTCCAGTTTTTAGGACTCACTTCTAGGATTTCTAAATCTGTGGCTACTTGTACAATGCAGCGTGATCCATTTTTTGAATTTTATGTCTGTCTATTTCCTGTCAGCTCCCAGTGATCAAAGTGCTTTTTCATCCCTAAGTTAGTTAACGCTACTTCACTGTTCACATTTAGCTTTGTACATATTGTTGATATTTACCATTCTCTTTTGTATGCCAGGTTTTTTTTTATAACTTTCATAATCACCACACTGTCTCAGATAATCATTAGCGGCATTAGCTAGTGTAGCCCCAGTGTTATCACGATAGACAGATCTTGGCTAATGATGGGTCGTTGCGGCTCATAAAGTGATTTGAAGAGTTTTACAAATATTAGAATGACTTACGTAGCTCTATACTGTTTGGCAAAAGTGAGCAGAAAAGCTATGTAGAGCTGATTGCGCTCACTTGACGGTGCTTGCTCGGTTAGCTGAGTTGCTGACCTGAAATACACTACATTAAAAAACAAACAGTTGGGTAAACACTGGTAGCAGTAAAGCTTAGTGTGAAAAGTGAAGTACAGTGAAAAAGTACTTGATCATTAAGGCTGGAAGCAAAGGGAAAACGTTAGGCTACTTTAGAGTTGTCAGAAAGTTAACATAGATAAATGGATGTTCAGTGGTGTATTGGAGAGTATACAGGGTATACCCACCGCTTTTTCTGGCCATTTACAGAATAACCACCTATCAGCTAAAAAACCACTGGAAAGTAGAACAGTAATACCCATGTCCTCCTCTGTAACCTAACCATCTACAGGTACATGGTACTACACCGGCCTCATCAACTACCTTGACGCTACTAGATATGCGTCCCGCTCTATTGTGCGGATGGAGAAATGCAGTTACATTATATTGTACTCACACAGCCCACAGTGGTGATGGTGACCGAACTGGAGATGAAACTGAGACCTTCGTTCATACTGACATAAAGGTTTGCTGCCCTGGAAAAGAAAAACAAACGCCTCAGCTGCCATTTGTGCAGTAGAAAAACAGAGTGGATGGTGTCATATGAAACCACACATTTATTTAAATAAATTACTGGACTTACATCCCCTCATCTTGAAGCACTGGTGCGGGGCAGAGAAGATATGTATCTTCCACAACCAAAGGCTTTACCACTAGAGAAGGGGAGGAAAAGGGGTCATGAAAAAAAGAAGCAAACATTCCTGTCTTGTCTTGTGGTAATAGTCAGGAGTATTCACAGACAAATTAGGCTCCTGAACCAGTTTTACCTACTCATCCTGACCTTTCAGTTTATGTCATAGTTTAAACGGATTACAGTATAGTTCATTGACTGAATAATGCCTCATGACTTCATCGTAATTGAATAAGTATGCACATGTTAACAGAAGTTAAATGATGTCACATCTTTCACTGTAATTCGATCAACAAACTATTTGAGAGGAGTGTTTCGTCAAGACAAATGCTTTGTTGTCTGCAGTCTGCAGACATCTGTATAACTCTCAGAAACACCAGTACCACGACAGGTTTTGTTTTTCAGTCAAATCTAGGCCCTATCCCTGTCCAGCTGGCTTTTAGAAAAGCTGCTCCAACAAGCATCGTCGCCCAAGCCTGTCTGTTTATCCTGGCAGGGGGAGAGCATACCCCAGAACTGAGGAAATCAACACAAGCGACCGCATGAGTCGCGACTGCTCTTCTCTCGAAACACCATGCAGGATGAAGGGGAGGGGGGACGATCACCACTGCCAAAAACAGCTCAGAAACTGGGCCAGATTTGATCCCACTCAGAGTTCATCTCTGCACCCACCTCACACTCAGAATGGCCTCACGGTGTTAAAGCGTGACAAAAAGGCATGAGAGCCCTTTAAACAACAAATTACAGCAAAGTCAACGAAAGAGCTGATGAGACCTGATTCTGCAAATTTCCACTGTTTAAATCCTTTGGCAATAATAATACAGGCAAACGTCCGCAGTCCATGTCATAATGTTTTATTGGACAGTTTATTCCCCAAGCGTATAGAGAGGTCATGTTTTACCGTGAGGGGCAGGCAAGTGCCCAGAGTTCAACT
The DNA here is from genome assembly GCF_008729295.1 of Plectropomus leopardus. Taxonomy (NCBI): domain Eukaryota; kingdom Metazoa; phylum Chordata; class Actinopteri; order Perciformes; family Serranidae; genus Plectropomus; species Plectropomus leopardus. The sequence continues at coordinate 13,634,543 of NC_056468.1, forward strand.
TTAACCGTTATTTGGAATTACTGCTCACAGTCTTTGAGACTATTCACCGGTATGGACTGTCTGCAACAGGACTGTGTATTGGCAAGAATTTGGTGATACAGTACACCATACAAGGGTTACAAGTCAATATTGTAAGTATGTAAGTAATTCCATAGATTGTGATTTTTACAAATCTGACTTTAGGACAGACCCCCAGGAACGCTGCTTAGCGTTGTTTCTCATTGTTTCAAGTCACCACTTCGATATTGCTGCGAAAAAACTCCTTTGCGGCCCAAAAAGGATTTTCCTCACAGGCCACCATTGTTAAAGACACATCTGTAAAACTGTTGACAGGACACCTCAATCTGCAAACGAGCAATTGCAACTCTTCCTGTTATGAATTTTTGATCCATCTGGGCTTTATAATTGTAAAATTTTCCTCGAGCTGAGAAAAGTGATTTTAAAATCTGTGATGCCATCATGATGTGAGGTCTATGAACCGAGTGGGAACTCGTGATTTGGGCCATTGGTAGAAATGCAGCTGTGCATATTCAGTGGTCCGCATACAGTGGATGTAAACCCAGAAGTCTTTTGGTGTATGCACCAAGCAAGCAACTCCATTGTAATGAGTAGATGTCATCTTGCCATCCTGTATCTAGTTAATACTATACATCAATTGATTCATAAACCCATGATCTCTTTGTTACGATGGAGTGAAAGAGACAAATGACCGAAGATAGATGAGGCTTTGAAAATTACAAATTAATTAAAAATAAAGTCATTTTGAATAATCAATATAGTTTCACAATACTTAACATCACAATACTCAAGTGTTTCTATTTTCTTACATCTCTAGTTGGCAGCTTACAGACAGTTAAGGGACGACGGCAGCATCTTTGAGTTGTTAGAAATGCATGCATTTTAATTTATGAGGGGAGACCAACTGATGGGCTGTAGCTCCATATTTGCAGTACAGCGATATCAATCTTCTCATCTAATTATAAGCAAAAAAAAAAAAGCAAATAGGCCAAATAGTTGAACTGTATTCATTCAAATGCAAGGGCAGTCTGAAAAATTCAGATGATTTGTGTAAATTACCTAGCTCATTTAGCATAGCATATTTAGTAGGCTATGCAGACATGAGAGTGGTATCAAGAGTGGTTGTCAGACTTTGTGCCTTGCTCTCAGCAAAAAATGTGTTTCCCAAAATGTTTAACTATTTCTTTAAAGTAATTGCCTTCTATTTTTCACTTGAATATTGTCCATGGCAACATCTGTCACTAAAACATTGGACATGGATAGGACCTGCCAAATCCCAGCCTGCCTGACTGTATTTGCTGCTACTTTTTCCTGGAGACACAAAGTCAAACACTGATTCATCTGCTCAACACATGCAGTTACATATTGCTGCTTTCCCTTTTACTGTTCACTATATTTGCACAGTATGCAGTTTGCAGAGGGCTGAAGTGGGGGAATCAGGGGAGGGCAAGTTAAGATGCATTAGAAAGAAGAGAAATGATTTTCCTTATAGCCAATCACATTGCTCTCCGGGTGAGCTGGCCTAATTATGTATATTTAAAGTTTACCCCTGATGTGAGGTAAACAAGTTCCAGAAGATTGTGTGTAAACAATCCAGAGAAGTGAATGAATCTGGAGGAGGAGGATGCAAGTATAATGGGACTGACATAAGGAGATAATTTTACTCAAATTGTTTCCATGTCCGCTGTTTGTCTGCAGGAAGTTGGATGTTGTAGCACGCAGAAACAATTATGATTCCGAGGAATTGTTAACATTTGATTAATACGACTTTTTTTATTCTTTACTTTGTTACGAAAATTGATTTAAAGTGCAAGATGCCTGTGCTGAATGTTGATGGCGTCACCAAAGTAAATACTATTAAAAAGAAGAAAACAGCCTCTCTGGATAGCTAATAAGTTCTGCATGTGTGCTATCATGCATGCCCAATACAGTATAAACATGAGAAAGCAGAGAAGATGGTTAACCATCATGCAAAATGGTACTGAACTCCAAAACAGACCACTTGGATAGAATCAAGAAGAGCTGACAGCAGGAATTTTCCAGATAAAAAAAAAAGTTAATCCATTCCTTAATCAGAGTACATGAAAGACAGTGACCTCCAGTTGACTGATAAAGACTTAGGGATGCACCAACATGCTGTCAAGATAAAAAAGAAACACGCCTGCTCAACACCTCACCCTCACAGGAGCTGACAGTTTGTTTGAAACCTCATTGCTGGTAAATATCTTGCTTTGTAATTAGACCAACACCTCCTGCAACTACTGTGGCATGCCTGGTAGGAAGTGGTTTTAACAACCACCAGTAAAATGCGTGAGGAAACTGGTCGTATCCTAAAGGCCTTTTCCTCTTTCTGCTTCTTGTGTGGTACTTGTTACTCTCTTGTACTCTTCTTTAGGTTTTCTTTCCAGGCTGTAAAATTACACAATGTATTGTTTAAGAAAAAGACATGAGCCCAGTAACACCAGCATGGCTGCGTGTTTGATCACAGAAGATTCCAGCTGTGCGGCTGACTCGCTGTTCGACTTTTGGGAGGCCCAGTTAGGTGTAATTTAGGGGAGTTTTACATCATGTGTTTACTCCAACTGTTTTTACTACAAATGGACTGAGTGATCATCTCTGAGTCAATGTGTACTCAGATAAAACACTCATGTGTGATGAAATAGTGTGTGTAGTGTATCAGTGTGTTAATTCAACACTGAGGAGATGTTTCAGAGATGTTTTACTCACTCTTAGTGACAGTGTCGTTGATGCGGAAGCTACACAGGACCTTATCGACGTTTCGGGCGTGGAGGAATCCATTTCCTCTCACCACCACTTGAAAGGTCTCTAAAGCAAGGAGAGGAGGAATGAAGAATTGAAAATGAATTCATCATAAACTGGTTTTGTGGCTCAAAAACCCAAACATATCATCATGTTAGAGCATAATTTGAAAATAGCCACTACTGGCTTGTCACAGTGTTACTGACTTGAAAGGCCTTTGGTGAGAGAGAGAGAGAGAGTGAGAGTTGGTTGTCAGAGAGAAGTATTGACATATGGGTATAATACCTAACACATGAAAACAATAAAACTGTCTCACAATTACTAAAATGCTGTTGTATATTTAACGATATACTGACTAACATTAGACACAAGTTACAAACATACTGTAGCCATAGCCTATACTGGCATTATGTCATTATCAACCCTAATGTTCTGTTTGCAGCCCAGCTGTCAAACATAGTTAAATATAATAGATATTTATCATGTTTTATTTGCTCTGACTGATGTGTCTTGTGCGTAGAATTTTTTTTTTCCTAACACTCGAGACACACGACGTTAGCATTGCGGATCAATTTTTTTTTTTTTTTGTGGGGACCATGTTAACAGGTTTTAGCAGCCACACTGCCTGCGTGAGCAGCTCTTGCTGCTCTGGATTGGTGTGCCAGCCCATTTACAACTGTTTATCTGATATGAGGTGTGTTTGAGATAAAGACCACCAAGAGGAGCACTGTTGAGGCATTTTTGGGAACAACCAAGTGCCTCCTTCGCATCAGTATTGAAGAACTGGAGGGTATGTCTTTGCTAAAAGCATTACAATCAAATGCACTTAATTGTTTGCCATACTTCGGACAGGATGTGGCAAGTTATACTGACTCATAAAATACCAGTTAAACAGGCTGTAGTCTGATTACATTTTCCATGGCTCAGGGTTTAGTGTTTTGCTTTGTGTCAAGGCTCAGCCTAATGTGCTCAAATTGGCCATCTACCCCCGGCAGACCTGTCACCGGTCACTCAACGCTATGTCACATGTTTGATAATGCCCCTAAAAAACTGAAAATTAACTGATAGGTTCCAGACTTTCTGCATTTGTGATTTTGGTCTTGCAATGTCAGGCTATATTTGTAACTGGCGTGGACAGTTATTTTTATACAGCACAAACCTCTCACAGATTCAGTCAGAAAACTTGTTTATTGGAATTTCTGTTAATGTAGTTTGTTCAAGTAATCTGACAGGAAATTCAACCTCTCTGGGGTCTAATTAACCCAAAACATAGGTAATATTACCACATTTCTTTGTCTGTACGTGACTTTTAGGCAAATATTTGTTCCGTTATAGCCCACATAACAACATAAAAATCACAAAACATTTCCTTATTTCCTGTCTTATATATGATATATTAGCTTTTAATAAAGTCAGAAAAACAGGAAATATATTTAAAATTATTGTAAGTTTTAAGCATACGAGAGGAAGCCAATGTCAATAAGGGTTAAATCATGTAGGGTCGACTAAGTTGTGCTACTGTCTGATTTAGTTAATGAAGTGGCCTCATGAGGATGAAAAGGAGGTAAATCTTCCTCGCCTTACCTCCTGCACAGATACTGGAGGGCTCTGCTGCAAGGATCTCGATACAGGACTTCTTCAGGATCTGAGAGAGATGAAGAGACATACAAATCTCAGATGTTGGACTTTTTTTCAACAGTCTCTATCAGATCGTGGTTATCCACTCTCTTCTAAACAGAGTGACTAGTTTTAGCCCCAGGCGTCACATTTATGTACCTATCAATTTACCTTGTTCCCCTGAGGTCTCTGGGTGGGATGTTTCCATCTATTCTCATTTGAGATGTGCAGATACTCCTGCTCTCTAGCAACATACCAACTCCTGAAGACAAGGAAGACTGACCCACTGCCTGGCTCACATGAATAAGAAGCAACAGTTTTGGGTTTGCTGTTAATCTAATCCAGATGACAGTCAGTTTGCCTGACCTTTAACTCTGCTCAACAAACCTCGTATCCCAGTAACAGCCCCTTCATGACAAACTGGTTTTCAGTTCTTGGGCTAACAAATTTAAAAATTTAAGTCAACACCATCGAGATGGGTCTTAAGAGATACAGCACATGCTTTGATCATGTTTGGCCAGAAGTCAGCTGTGATGATCAAAAGCAGGAAAGTCACAGTCACAGCAGGTTTTCCTGGAAGTCTGTCCCTGGCTGGGCTCTATGGGTAGAATAATTTATCGTGCTTTAAACCTGCTTTGTCTTGTTTGTGTGCTATTTGAGCAATGTGTTGATGGACTAAAGAAGAAATGATGGGGGAATATTTCGTAAATTAAAGCAAGATGATTTCCTGTGGACCTCAAAAACACGTTATTTTTCAACTGTCTATTGGCCCTCAATATAACTAGTCAGGCTGTTCTCATTCGTACGTTCTCCTACAAAAGTAGCACACCCAAAATTGTACATATTTCATGTATTTTGAAAGGCTGCAATCACTTGACGTATGTGCTGATGGGAGTACACATGGAGGCAGGTAGGGGTGATGGAAGGGTCACAGCATCCTCCCTTGGAGATGCGCGTTTTTGAACTGGGTGAACTTTGAGTGAACTTTGACGTCATTTTAAAGTATGTCATCACCATGTTCCTTTTTCTAAACCTAACCACATTAACTTTACTTGCCTAAACCCAAACTTTGTAACTTTCCCTAATTATGTAACAGTAGAATAAGAGTGTGAAGTCATTGTTGGGATGCTTATTTGTAGGATATGATAAGAAGTGTTGTGTTTGCATGTTTGTAGGATATCATACAAGTTCTATGAGGAACTGGTGCTGTTGGCAGTTTTGTTGGCAGAGCTGAAATGCTTACCGAGTCGATGACCCCCTGCAGGGCCTCAAATCCATCATTCACTGGGAAGACGTGGTCCTTACTGTCAGCAATCTTAGCCAGCTGGTGAGGAAATCAGATATTACAACAGGCGACAAATGCACACTTGGTTAATAGAGTCACAGAATTAGTCAAAGTTAAACCATAATTGTTCACAGGAGTGGCTCATATGAACACATTCAACAATGTTACCCAATTTCCTTGCTTCAGAGGACACACTAAAAATATCCCACTACATAATTAAAAAAAAAGGGCTTCTTGACTCACCATGTAATCATAAGGCTAACAAACTGCTACAAGATTGCTTAGAGACATTTGATGTCCTTTTTGGATGTCAAACAAGTACCTGAGGGTAGTAAATAGGCTGAAAAATTGGCCCTATATGTGACTGACCACAAGTTTCATCCCCAAGTGGGCCCCAGATTAGATGCCCATTTTGGGCCCATACCCACTTGGTACCCAGGTAGCCCTAGCATAACCCACATGGGGCCCACTTGAATAAACCCACCCATGTGGGCAATTTGCATGGGGCCATTATGGGACTCATGGACAATCCCATATAGGGATTTTAAAATTTGGATGAGCTGTGCATGAATTTCAAAGCTTTAAATTTACACTCAAACTAGGGATTTCATCCCCTGAAGCTTAAATGCCGTGAGATGTTAAGGTACAGAATACAATTTAGTGAAAAAAACAAAACAAACACCTGTGTCTCATTGAAGTCCTTCACCCCGACGCAGTAAACAGAGGCACCCAGACTCCGTGAGCGGTTAGCCTGTCAAGTAGGGACAGATTCATGGCAAAAACAGGAAGAAGCTCAACACCTGGGTTCAATTACACCTCTGCATTGCATAATATCATCCACAACATTGTAAAAAGAAAGAAAAAAAAAATGTGTTTATCTGGCCTCTAATGAAATTTTACAAGAAGTTGGGCAACACCATGTTCCTGTTGAATAATATTATTCAGACGTCATATAACAGAAAACACAAGCCAAATACTTAGTTTAGGCATTCATGCCTGTGGCTTTTGGTGCTGAATCTGACAGTGACTGACAATTTAAGGCCTCCCACAGCCATCAAGTGGAACATTTCCATCTACTGGAAATGTCAGCTCCACATCATCCCTGCTGTCAACATATCTGTGGGCGCTCAAAGGGGATTAAAGTCTCAGACTGTCACACACCTTTACCTGAAGCCCCTGAATGGTTTGAGGAGCAAATAAATCCTTAGATCCCAGTGCAGATGTGAAGAAAACGACTGGGTTATATGGGATGTATAAATCTGACAGACATTCTGACCCCCATTTTTCCAGACTAAAGTAAGAGGATCAAAGTGGTGATGTATAGGGTGTCTGTTTGATGTGGTCCATCACATGCTCAGCTGGTTATAATTTGTGTGATCCATTTGATCTCTCTTTGTCTCACTCACCTCTCTCTCAGCATAGTAGAAAAGATCCTCATGCAGCTCTCCATCTGTCAGAGCTATGATAACACTGGCAGTGCGATAACCTGCAGACAGTGAGAATTTGGTTATCCTTCCTGCAGTGTCACACTCTTATCCTCCATAGCAAATAACTATCCATCACTTTTAAGATTACTGCTATTTTGTAGTCATGCAAAAAATCACTTTTGATAGTATCTAAATCCTACAGTTATGAGTTCAGTTATGTCCCTGATGGTCTCCTGTTCAGGAATTAGTAAACTTTTTCACATAGGTAATTCCAAGTCAAGAAGCAAATCCAAAACCTCTCTTGTGCCAGGGTTTGTGATAACTGTAGGTCCGTCTCTGGAACTGATGCCCACCCGCCTCCTGGCAAAGTACTCTATATAGCAGCGGGGAGTGAGGCAGAGGGACCGCAGGGTGCACTAGCTAGCTAATTTTTGTCTCATTTGTGTTCTGATAAACAGAGAGGAAGCAAGAGCCTGACCTAGATGGGGCTGAGCGAATGCACTGTACAAAGCTCTACACTGAAATTTAATTAATTAGTGTATTGGAAATGAAGTGTGTGCATTTTTTTTCCTATTCCAAAAAACTGTCTACCCACGCTTTGCCCACCCGTTTACGATACGATACGATACGATGCAATACGATACGATACGATGCGATACAATACGATATACTTATTGTCCCTGCAGGGGAAATTTGTCTCTGACTCAGCACAGCACAGATAATGCCTCCACACTTACAATAAAAACAATAGTCACACCATTACATTAAAAACACATCAGTCTAAATAAAAACAACATCAGATGTACCGTGCAGATATTCTCAGTTACACTGAACACAGTATTGTGCACACATTGCACATAACACCGTTTTGGCTTGTGACACTTTGAAATGATCAAAAGTCAACTAAAAGCTCTTCATTCAAGATGTATATGTGACCTTGAACTGTGAGCACGTTGTTTAATTTGAGTAATTTGTAGGCGGGGACCAATCCAATTTTTTCAGATACTGAAAGACAAAACCTTTTCTCTGCTCCAATTTTGTGCAGGAATTTTACTGTTAGTATAGTTATTTTCCTCTAACATTTTAATCATCTTACAACCCCTCAGATAAATCTTGTGATGCCCAGGTAGGAACCACTGACCTAATACAAATACCCACAGAAATAAACAAAAACATACTTCTAATTAATCCAAATTACTTGTAAAAATTGGTTTATAGGCCAGAAACAATTTATTGTGTTTTCAGCATATAAAAGAAATACACACCTTCAGTGTTTCCATAATATATCTGCTCGCTGGCCTGTAGCAAAAAAGAAAAGCTGGTTTGAAATTATCTGTCTGGTAGCATGCGGTGCATAAAGGAACTGATCTGTGTTCTAACACAACAGCCGAGCCAGTATTGAGACAAGGCAGATGCCAGCTTGGAGTTTGGTTGTGTAGCGGCAGCTCACCCTCAGGATGCCTTCATGCATGAAGGTGTCTCCCCCTGGAAGAACCCTGTGGAGCTCCTCCAGACCTTTACGAATTTTTTCCCTGAACAGACAGAGGACGAGATAATCAACATTGCTGATAATCCAATATATTTGAAAATATTTATTTTGTCAGATTCACTTGTGAACATATTTTTGACAACAACCAGACTCTGCGAGGCGTGGTAACAGAATAATAGTTTCCACAAGGGCAGCATTTGCAGAAAATACCGGCAATGTGTAACAGATGAATGGATTGAAACAGCATTGGTTTGTATTGGCTCGAGTAACTCTCACACAGATAGACAGGAAATGAGCTCTTTGTTGAGGAAGATATGAGGGATGCAGTGAAACAGTGGAAATATTTTGTGACACGCAGCTGATGAAAGATTAGAGACATAAATTGCCCACAATGTGTCAAAAATCACATGATGAATTAGTTGTCCAGACTGGCGACACTAAAGAGGGATCACAGCAAGGGAAAGTATCTGTCTGGAATCTTCCTGGTTATGAAAATTCAGAGGGATCATAACTGTGTGGCATGTGTCCATTTCTGGCATTACACTTATTCCTCTCAGCTGCATGACAAAAAAACCTAAGAATTAAAATCTGTTTTGAGGGGATCTGCACCCACCTGTCTTCTGTCAGGCTCATTAAGATCCTTCCCTCGGTGGAGAACACAATGAAGGACATCCGCAACTGTGGACTGGTTCAAGGAGAAGATAAAAATGTTGCTCTGTTTAATCAGGGATCATTTCTTTTTACATACTTTCCCACAGACTCTTGATGACACGATGATGATTTTTTTTACCTTAAGAATTTATGGGCGAGATGTTCAACAAAGTTGTAGATTTCTGTCCAGTGATTCTGCACACTCCCAGATCTGAGAAGAGAAAAGACAAATTAATGAGGATTTTTTTGCAATCACTGCTTTGCATCTTAAGATACACGCCCCCTTCTCTGCACTGCTGTTGGAGCGTTGTCAAATTATCAATAGACCTTGTAGGGATTATGAGACAGTGGCCCTCACACATAGAAGCAGGAACCTAGAAGACAGTAAGAGGCACAAAATAACTATAAATGATGCATATCTTTAAAGTTCTTTTTTGTTCCCTTTTTTCTCTTTATAGTTGTTTTGCATATGTTTTAAATTGTATGTCAATGTATAGTTATTGTGCATTTCTTGTAGATTTTTTGTGCCTGTTGTCTTTTTTGTCTCCTTGTGGTCATTTTGTCTCTTTGTAGTAGTTTGTGTCTCCTTGGGGTTATTTTTTATCTCTTTGCAGTCACTTTGAGTCTTTTTGCATCTCTTTGTAGTCACATAATGCCTCTATTTTAGTCTCTGTATTCATTCTGTTCCTTTCTGTAGTAATTTAATTGTTCTTTTTTAGTGTCTTTGTGGTCATTGTGTCCCCTTATAGTAGTTTTAGTCTCTTATCCATTTGTCTTTCTTTGTAGTCATTGTGTGTCTTTGAATTTGCTTTGCATCTTTTTGTAGTTTTACATCCCTTTGTAGTCCTATTGCATCCCTTAATAGTCAATTTATGCCCCTTTGTAGTTGTTTTATGCCTCTTTGTAGTTGTTTTATGTCTCTTTGTAGTCATTTTATATCTTGTAGTTTTGAGTCACTTTGTGGACTTTGAGTCCACTTGTAGAAGTTATACATCTCTGTGGTCTTTTTGTGTGTCTTTATAGTTACTTTCGGTTTATTTGCTTTGCATCTCTTTGTAGTTTTGTGTTTCTTTGTAGTCCTTTTGTATCCCTTTATAGTAATTTTAAGTCTTTTTGTAGTTGTTTTGTGTGTCTTTGTAGAAGCTGTTTCACCTGTCTTAGTAGTATCTTTGTGTATTTTTGTAATTGTTTTGCATATATTTATAGTTGTTTTACATATCTTTAGTATTTTTGTGCCTTAAGTCGTCATTTTGCATCTTTTTTGCCATCCTCACCCACTGACCCTTTCTGCCCCTGCGCCTGTGCTCGTTAGTAAACCATGCATGGTATAGACTTCGAAAGAAGGGAAAATAGAAAGAGCATGCAGAATAGTTCGGTTGAGTAAATGCTTTGGGCAGCACAGCTGGTTTTCTCTTAGTAGTTTTGATGTTGAGCTCCTCGGATTACTGCTAACATCTTTATAATGCACCTGCAATTATACCAGTGTTACTGGAGTCAGATGAATGTACCCTCATTAAGCCTTCATGCAACCAGCTCTGTAATCACAACTAGGTCACGGTGGATGTTAATCATCTTGCACTCTGTTCCCTGTATGCCAATGAACTCCTCACATTTTTACTTGATGTTTTCATTGGATTGTATAGCAATGGCCACAGAGCCCTCTGTATCCTGCTCTGTAAGGAAAGAATGATAAATGAGTAAAGATTTAAGGAGACTAGCTTCTTGATTATGTATCGTCTTATCTAATTATCTGATCATCTGTAGATATCAACATACGGTTGTCTCTGATCAGTAAAGAATAGATTGCGAGCTTGCATGTATCAGTGTCAATGCTTATCAAAATGTCTGTCATTTAAACTGTTTTTATAACCCCAAACCCCCCTGAAACATTTCTCAAAACACCTATTTTTTCCATTGTTACCATGACACAAGTCCCAGCACAAATATCCCAGCCAACAGGCTGAAACACTGGAACATCTGGATGTAATGGAGAAAGAGCAGTGCAGAAACAAAGAGGGGGATAGGAGAAGAAGGATCAGGAGGATAATGCAAAAGGTACAGTGAGGGCAGGTGGAGGACATCACTGCTAAATTGCAGCTGAGCGAGCTAAAATCTTACCTGAAGAAAAGGCAGTCGAATAAAAATAAAAAGAGCAGCAGCTGCATTGAACCCGTGCCAATCAATGAATACTGACACATTACAAATTTAATATAAATCTGTGTTGTAAAAACATGGCTCATGCTCACAAATACTCTCTATTACACACGATTGCCTAATATCCCCCCAGAGAAATAGTGATGTGCCTGGAGGTGGCACCAGCATGTAATGTAGGACAACTGGAAAATCCATCACCATCTCTGAAGGGAGAGCTACAGAGAGAGGGAGACTGCAGTCCTCCAGATAAGAAAAATGAGGAGTTGGATGATGCATTTGTTGTTGACCTAGTTGGCAAACACTCTAACTTGTAATAAAAACAAGTAGTTTTAAGCCAGGTTTGCAAAACACAAATGTCATAAGGTAAGCGCTCTGTTCCAGTCCAAAGGCAACAGCCTGGGTGAGTTAACTGTCGGTGTGTGTATTTATCTACAATATAGATTTATTTCTCTCGGAGTCCCAGTCAAAAGAAAATCATCTGAACAGTGCTTATATGTGACACTGACCCCTTTTGAGAAACTGTTTCCACTTGACTGGCTTTGTTGATGAGATTGCTCAGTTCTTGTTTAGCTAAATATGTAGAGCATGAAAAACGCACTAATGCATCGTGTGCCCCCCAGAAAACTGCAAGAACGATAAGAAATTAAAGGACGCATATTGTGCCCCATCAAAATGTTGCTGGTATGATCATGTTTTGATCAATGACGCATGGCTAAAAGGAAACACAGAGGTTACCAAAAAAAACAGGTTAGATAAACATGGAAACTGTTTCTTAATCAAAACCGATGTATCCAGCTTTGCAGGGAGAACAAACATCCTGTGCCCTACTTCAGGCACTCAAACTGCATTAGAAGTCCAAGAGGATAAGGAGATATTAGGATGCACTAGTGGCAGTTCTGGATAAAACCTGCCCACGTGGTTTATGTTATGTTAATAAGGATGAACACCAAACACAACAGTCTGCTAAAGTGCTTGCAGCCTGCAGCTGACTGATGAATGGGGGAACACCTAACACACCACTAACCATTACCATCTGTAATGTTAGACGAATCCAAGCTGAAATGTAGATCAAGGCCTATCAAAACAATGCATCACCGGCCCATTCATCCATTTTCCTGCATAACATGACACCAGGGGGCGTAACGATAACAGAATGACATCATGAAAACATTTTTGGCAGAACATGAGGGAAAAAGCACCAGAACAACACAAATTAATACACTTTCTCATTTCTTATCATGCATTAAATAACTCTTAAAGCTGTAAGCGGAGACAGGTGAGTGGAATATTTAAGTCAAGCTCAGTCAAATTATAAGATGAACAATGTTTAACATGAATTGTTTTTACTTCTAGCTATCCTATTAATCCATCCTATTAATACACCTTCTCTTAAGTGGTGTGTGTCAGGTAACTCACTTGTCCAACACAAAGTAGAGATCAAAGCCTCCAAAGCATGAGGAGGACGCAGCCTGCCTCCTGTCCTGGTTCGGTCCAGCATTGCCAGATGTAAGAACAACCAGCGCAGCACCAAACACCACTGGAAACCAGGAGCTTCTACTCCAGCACGGGGGCATTATTCCAGACGAATAAAATCTTATAAAACTGACTTCAAAGAAGAAAAAGTTGGTTTGAAAAAGTTGCAAAGTTAATCCTCCTTGCAGATTCTTCTGTCAATCCTCCATAGATGTCTTCAGCATTCAAAAAAAGAGAGAAAAAAGCAATAATCCAAAAGAGAGCAATGAGTGTAATTCAGAAGTAAAGAGGAGACCGAAAGCTTGAGTGCTGTGGGTCTCACTGCTGTTGGGACCCTCTCATCACTGGCTCCAACACAGCATGCACAAAGATGAGAAGAGCTCCACAACCTCCTACTGCTTTTTGTTAATGACAAGATCATGCAGCAGAGAGATCCTCAGACCCTGGATGTCTTACCCCAAGAGTCTTTGTAAAACTCTTTGTTTTTTGTCATCTCTCTCTGTCTCTCTCTCTCTCTCTCTCTCTCTCTCTCTGCAGAGGAAAAGAGTGATGAAGACAATACAGTGGAAACACCAGAATCTGTTGGCTTGTCCTGCCGCCTAGTGGTGGTAAGTGGCTGGTGGCTGCTTTTAAACCACCAGACAACTTACGATGTAAACTCTGTGACACCAAAATACTGTAAAACTGCAATAACTTTAACTTTTGTGAAGTCTGTAAAGCAGTGGCAGAAGGGGTGGCCAGTCGGGGCCACTGAAACTCTTCGACTGGCACACCAAAACAAAAAGCAATCACAAAATTTCGGGAATTCCATTATGCTGTTGTAGTATATCGGTGAGTTAAAAACTATGTCAGTATTAGAAAAAAAGAAATCGCTTAGTGATATACTTTGATTTCTTATTTAACAGTTAATATTAGTGATTATCTGATGTTTATAGAGTAATATTGGTACAGTTAACATTTTTAGTTCCACAACAATGCTGTTTTAATATGTTATGTATCTGTATAGTCTATTTGTCTATTGTTCAAATAGGCTTACTGTCATTTTCAAAAAAATCGTAATAATCATAGCTTAAATTTAAAGAAGTTGATTGTAAGCAGCAAAACATTTACTGGGAAAGGCCTTCTCGAGTTTGAGGGAGACTCAGCGGCACTCATCAGACCCACTGTCATATATGAAAGTGGCCCAGCAGTTATTCCTCTCAAACTTTGGAGCTTTATTTTGCCCTCCTCCTGACATGCTATGCCAACACGGTCAGCACCAATGGATGCCTTAGGTTGTCTTGTTTTACAAGATAACACTACGTTTTTAACATTACCTAGTTTAAAATGAATGCACCACCACCTCTTAAAGACAGTTGCGGTGTGCTCCAATTATTTTTACCAGGGGAAACCAATGGGGACGCAGAAGGTATGGACATTACTGCTAACTCACCTTGCACCGCTGAGCTTATTAACAGTTCAGGAGTAGATACACGCTGCTTTCTGCTCAGTGATGCGGTTGCAGGTGTGATTCAGTAAAGAAAATAGTTCCTACATGAAACTGCTCACAACAAGGTCATGATTTCTGGAAGAAAAACATTGCCGTTGAGTTTTTTCTTGTTTTTTCCCCAATTTATTTATTTATTTATTTATTTACACTTTGAGCACCACAAGCCGAGTGCCAACTAGTTCCATAATATTGAAGAGAAGGCGTACATCTTCACACCTAGTATTTCCACCACTCGGCAACTCACAACAAAACAATCTAGACTGATAAATAGCACTATAGGTCAAAGGAAAAATATGTACTTCTGATTTTAGGATGACCCGTCCCTTTAAAACAATACTCGTCCACTGAAAGTTATTGGTGGCTGGAAGCATTTATCCTAACCACAGAAGAAACTGGAACTTCTGTTTCTGTTCAAGCTTCTGCTCCAGGATAAGAAAACTTCATTTGAAATCTCATTGACCTCTGTAAATATGCTAGTGTAACTTAAAAACTCAACCTTGGAAGGACAACAGTATGTCGTGTGACTTGTTTTGTGTGCTTAGATAAGAAAGGACTAATTTTTTTATGTGAAAAACCATCTAATATTGTTTATTTAGTATTTATGTGTTTTAGCTGCTGCCTTAAACAACTTTTAATCATTTCCTATAAGCCCTAGTTGTCTGTGGGCTAAATGTCAGAGCTCGACAAAGGAGGTAAATCATTGATGATCAAGGTGAAGGGTCACAGAAGTTTTTGGTCAGTAGAGATTACAACAAGTTGAGCAAAATGTCTCAAGAAGAGCATTGCTGAGTTTTCTGTGGACAAAAATATGAGACATAAATTCTCGCGCTGCCATGCTATATGGGAGCTGTATTTTTTTCTGTTTTTCTTTCCTATACAACCAAATAAGGAGTAAATCATGAAGAATAGTATGGATAATAGTGTTTCCTGGTGAGAAGCCAGTTAGGGCTTGCATCTACATGCTCTTGCTCTCTAGTTCAACAACGACAAAAAAAAACAAAAAACGAATTCACACCTTTAGACCACTAAACACTGCAACTACATCAGCCTGCTTTACCACGAACTGGCCATAGTACGGATGGGTCGTCCTTCCTTAAACACATATGAATCAGTCTGCAGAGTGTTAACAGTGTCTTCAGCTTCACGAAGCTGTAACTAAAATTTTATATCAGCAATTTTAAAACTCACCATTGCGGCAGTCAAACTTGTCCAGTCTGAATAGCGTTTAGGTAAGAGGGTAAAATATATTGTATTTATAATGAAGGGCTGGTGTGTTTGTCTAACCTGTTGTATATCGGTGGAGTACCCCTTTAACATGATTTATGTTTTTCTATTTTAGAAATGTCCAACTTTCTCGTACAAACAAAAATATACACAAATAAGTCAAGAAAAAAATGTGTGATTTATTTATTTATTCATTTGAAATTTTATTTGAGTCAGTATTTCATTTTCAGTTTATGGCAGCTTTGCTTTCTGTTTGGTCGTGTGTTACAACCAATAAAACGTGAATTTCCTGGTGAGAAGAAACTGAGGGATCACATCTGTGTGCATCTCGCCCATGAAAGAACTTACAAGCATCAGACCACCAATCACTTCCCTACTGCACCATAAATAGGACACCGTACACTTGGGTCGTTCTTCTTGCGCACTATGTATTCACAGGCCTCTGAGTCGAAAACTGACTCACAGTTGGGAGGGAACTTTGTGGGGATCGAATACCTGCAAATACACATTTAAATATGTAAATACAGAGAAAAATAAAACTTATCTCCATTTAAAAATGAAAATGGGTTCTGTAAACTTACGCAGAGCAACAACTACTGCAGGTACAGTCCATACAGTTACTGTTCCTCCATGAAGATCCGACAGCATGCCAGGTCTTATCCGCATAATCCTGACAATGGGTGCCTATATGTGGAATTAAAAACATAAATATTTTTCAAGATTTTTGTAGTTTTATATATGTCTGTATGCTATGTATGTTTTTTTTCTTTTACCTGATGTCTCAGGTTTGCCGTAGCAATGTGGGCTTATCAGTGGAACCAGAGCACAGAGCAGAGTAGCCAGGGCCAAAAGTTTCTTCACAGAAAAACAGAAACAAACATTTTTATAACTGCTCACTTCACCTCCATTATTGACATTACTTTACACTGTCTAGAAAAAAAATCAACTTCCACCAAACAGTTTTCACCAAAATGTTATAGCTCAACAATTTTAAAACTTACCATAGTGGCAGTCAAACTTATCCGATTTGAAAAGTGTTTAGGTAATAAGATAAAATCGATTGTATTTTTAATGACAGGCTTTGACTCTTAAACAGTGTGTCCGCAGGTACCTTTGGAATTATGTAAGGGGAGTGAAGGGGTGGTCCTTTCAGAGAAAGAGGTCACCACTGTTTGTGTACATCTAACGCAACATAGGGAAAAAAAAGAACATCCAGTTTAAAAGTCTTTTTTAAATTACACTATTTATCAGAGCTAGAAAATTTGTTTTCTTCTTTTATGGTGAAGGAAGGGTCATCCCCTCACTCACATTCAGGGACTCTGATGGAAAACCTTTTGTATCTCTGTATCTCTTTATATTAAATAAATAAATTTAAAAAACATAACAACAACAACAAAAAAACAACGTGACACCCTAGTCATCCCCCAAATCAGAAAAAAACAGATCTTCACTAACAGACTTACGCAATCGATAATTAGATTAATTATTTTAAGGTAGTAAACACTGAGTATTTTTGCAGAGGGAGTAAATGATCCAGACTCAGCAATTTTAAAACTCACCATTGTGGCGGTCAAACTTGTCCAGTCTGAATAGCGTTTAGGAAAGAGGGTAAAATATATTGTATTTATAATGAAGGGCTGTTTGTTTTAAACAGTGTCTGCAGGGACCTTTGGAATTAAATAAGAGGGTTGAAGGGGTGGTCACTTCACTAAAGGAGGGAAGCACCATTTGTATTTCTCTGAACAAATAAAAATGAAAAAAATAGGACATTCAGTAAAACACGTTTTAAATCATTTAAAGATCTGACACAATCTTCTCAGAGGCATGTATTTTTATATGTAAGTGTTTTGGAGTCAAAATGTTTCAATCCTTTGATGCCATTGGAAATTCTGTCCAACTACACTGGGACTAAACTGATTTTAGCTGAAGTGCCACATGACCTGAGGTGACTCTGAAGTCTGAGTCTCTGTTTTAGTTCTCTCCAAAATGAGGCTAATTCAGTTTGGTGTTTGTTTTTTTAACTGCATTTTGAGACACAAACTAAAGTATTATCAGTCCTGGACATCTTTTGGTTAAAATACACGCCTTTAAACGCACTAACTCATCATGACACATAACGAGAGCCAGGACATATTGACAAGCCTCTCCTTTCAAGGCTGTTTTTGGTAATTACCATTTTTACAGATGTCGATTAGAAATTAAGTTTTCTTACTTCTGGAAAAGAACCCAGACGCTCTCTACACAACTGTTTACACAGTCAGAGGTGAACTCCTCAGGAACAGCATGATGAAGAGCAAAATTGATGGAGTGCCAACATGGTTTGTGTTTTGTATTATTTCTTCATTCATTTAAAATTTTGAAATTTTTTTATTTTTTTTTTTTATTTCGAACATGTAACAAAGAAAAGTGATCATACAAACAATCAAAAAGAAAACAGAGTAATAGTTTCAAGCAGTGAAATAATAAATCATGGATAAATCAGTTTACATGTCCGAAAAGGAGCGGGAAGAAGTATAAACTGAAATTGTATTAGTGTGATTTCTAGCAGCTTTGCTTATTGCACTAACAACAGCAAAAAAAGAAAAACTTCAGACTGTAAAGGGACAGTTCACCCCAAATCAAAACTACGTATTTCCCCCTCACCTGTAGTGCTAATTATCCATCAAGATTGTTTTGGTGTGAGTTGCAGAGTTTTGGAGATATTGGCCAGAGATGTCTGCCTTCTCGTAGAAATAATGGAACTAGCTCTCGGCTTTGGAGCTTAGTTGTTTCTTTGGCGTGGTGCAGTGAGTTCCTTGAATCTTGTAACCTTTGGCTGTAGCTAGGCTACCTGTTCGCTCCCACATTTTATGCACAATTTCAGAAAGTAAAATCGAGGGAAATTCAACAAGTCTCTGCATTACAATGCATATTGAAACTGGAACTGACTTTTCTTCTAAATGGTTAAGTGGAATTAGAAATGATTTTTTATGTGCACTGCACTGGATCCATTGAAATGTGAGGACTTTTACATGAACTAATGAAGGTTGTATAAACCTTTGTTTATGAAAATAAACAATATAGGCTTCTTTAAAAAACAAAAACAAAAAAACAGGTTATAGCCCCAAATTATTTAAGAAGCAACAATAAGAAGACTTGTCAGTACCAAATGATGGTCAGATAGAAACATAAAACAGTCTGTCTGAATGGGGGGGGGGGGGGGGGGGGGGGGTGATCTGTCTTACCTGCCTGGAACTTCCAGTAAATGAGGGTTAAATTATGTTTGTGCCACAAACAGATGAGCCACCATAGGTCATCTATCAATCAATCAGTCCACCACAGTGGCCTGAAACGTCTCAACTTTGATTGATTGCCAGGAAATTCTGTATAAACATTAATGTCCTGTCTTCACTGGACCTTTCTAAAAACACAGTGATTTTTCTAATTTCTGAAAAATTTTGGAGATAGGATGTTTGCACCAAACAGCAGCGATATTTAAACAAAATTGATGTGGAATTCAAAATGTTAACTGTGCCGATAGTAGTCTATGCACATAAGATTATTTCTAAATATTAGCTGTGAACTGTAAAGTATGTCAGTGTCCGATTCTTTAACTCTCTAAATTGACATTGTTCTCAACTTGCCTTTACTTCAACAGCATAATCCATTTCCAGAGTTTCAGTTATTAGCTTAGGTTTTTGGTGTGCCATCCAACTGAACTGTTGTATCAGTGGAGTACCCCTTTAACATGGTATATGTTTTTCTGTTTTAGAAATGTCCAATTTCACATACAAACAAAAATATGATAAAAATCATATGATTTATTTATTTATTCATTTGAAATTTTATTTGAGTCAGTATTTCATTTTCAGTTTATGGCAGCTTTGCTTTCTGTTTGGTCATGTGTTACAACTAGTAAAACGTGAATTTTCTGGTGAGAAGAAACTGAGGGATCACATCTGTGTGCATCTCACCCATGAAAGAACTTACAAGCATCAGACCACCAATCACTTCCCTACTGCACCATAAATAGGACACCGTACACTTGGGTCGTTCTTCTTGCGCACTATGTATTCACAGGCCTCTGAGTCGAAAACTGACTCACAGTCGGGAGGGAACTGTTTGGGGGTCGAATACCTGCAAATACACATTTAAATATGTAAATACAGAGAAAAATAAAACTTATCCCCATTTAAAAATGAAAATGGGTTCTGTAAACTTACGCAGAGCAACATCTACTGCAGGTACAGTCCATACAGTTACTGTTCCTCCATGAAGATCCGACAGCATGCCATGTCTTATCCGCATAATCCTGACAATGGGTGCCTATATGTGGAATTAAAAACATAAATATTTTTCAAGATTTTTGTAGTTTTATATATGTCTGTATGCTATGTATGTTTTTTTCTTTTACCTGATGTCTCAGGTTTGCCGTAGCAATGTGGGCTTATCAGTGGAACCAGAGCACAGAGCAGAGTAGCCAGAGCCAAAAGTTTCTTCACAGAAAAACAGAAACAAACATTTTTATAACTGCTCACTTCACCTCCATTATTGACATTACTTTACACTGTCTAGAAAAAAAATCAACTTCCACCAAACAGTTTTCACCAAAATGTTATAGCTCAACAATTTTAAAACTTACCATAGTGGCAGTCAAACTTATCCGATTTGAAAAGTGTTTAGGTAATAAGATAAAATCGATTGTATTTTTAATGACAGGCTTTGACTCTTAAACAGTGTGTCCGCAGGTACCTTTGGAATTATGTAAGGGGAGTGAAGGGGTGGTCCTTTCAGAGAAAGAGGTCACCACTGTTTGTGTACATCTAACGCAACATAGGGAAAAAAAGAACATCCAGTTTAAAAGTCAAGCGTCAGGCACTCAGTCAGTCATTCAGGGACTCTGAAGGAAAACTATCACTAACGTGACACCCTAGTCATCCCCCAACTCAGAGAAAAACAGACCTTAACTAACGTAATTATCAACCAAGGCACAAGGTACTTCAGTAAAGTAAAAAAAGATCATTTTAAACAGCAGCAGACTCACGCATTTGATAATTAGATTAATTACTTTAAGGTAGTAAACATTGAGTATTTTTGCAGAGGGCGTAAATGATCCAGACTCTGCTGTAATCCAGTCCACGTTTTGCGTCACTCAATGACGCGCCACAAACTGGGTTGCCAGTTTTGTTGAAATGAAGTCCTGAATGTCGTAGTTGTTTCTGCTGCTCAGAAAAGGAGGGATGTCAACACAAACATGGCAACAAATCGTACAACAAAAGGAAGTGAGGCTTGTGCGCACTGAATATTTGTGTTTTATATAACCTCTAGAATTAATACAGAAATACGTCTTTCTTTGGTGTTATTTGGTTCAAACGAAGAGTTTACACCATCTCGACCAACATGGAGTAACAAGGCGGAAAGGTGAGCAGCTAACTCAGCGATGGCGCTATTTGTTAGCCTTTAGCTTGCTATGCTAACGTTAGCATGCCAGACAAGCCCACAATCCTCTGTCCCCACACAGCGTTGAGATTAATTATTAATATTGAGCTCGTATTCACGTAAAATTACCATAGTTAACCGACGTGTTAATGGTTGAGAAGGTCAGTATAAGGTAATTATACCCAGCACGTATGTGATAATAATGGGTGGTGCTCACCGTGGACTAAACAACTGCATGTTTGAATGTCAGATTATGTTGGGGCTGTTAAAAAGGATTCCCTTTGGTTAGTCGTTTATTAAATACATCAAGAAAATTGTTGAATGATGTCCATCATTTGCTCAGCGGCCAAGGTGTCACCTTTAAATGTCTTTTGCTGATCAACAGTTCAAAACTTAAAGATACGCTGTTTACAGTAGAATTAAACAAAGCTGTATATATTCACATTTAAGATCAGATCTAAGATAACGCTAGTTTGGTTATGGTCATTTATTTTGGTTTTAACAATTTTCCAAGAATGCACATAAAAATGGTATGATAACCTCAAGGTATTAAATTAACAGGAAAATGCAAAAGGAAAACAAACAATATAGACTGGAAAGATGAAGGCTGAAGCTATTTTTTTCTTTTTCTTGTAACTTTTTAAGTCTGATGAGTAACTCATTTACTACTTAGTTAACAGTATTATTGCAATTGGTAAAATGATCATTTTTTTGTGAAATAAGACTGCAATTTTATGTTATATATATATTATATTAAGCTCCTCAGTGGAGGGCAAAGGGAAAAAAATTCTACTATCTCCTTTCTTAGGTACATTTTGGTTTCTCTTTCCCAGATTGGTCTGAATCCACACAAGTTGTTGAGCCCTTCACGGGCCCTTTGGGGCCCAAGAAGAGGATGCATCGTGGTGGGGATAAAGACTTCCAGATATCAGCACGGAAGATGGGCACGTCCTTGCTTTTCCAGCTGTCAGCTCACGAAAGAGAACTAGATTTGGTCTTTTTGGACCACAGCTATGCCAAACCATGGAATGCCCACCCAGATGCCAGCAGTGCCCGGCCCACAAGGACGCTGTTCGTTACCCCTCGCCGTCAGCCTGAAGCTTTGTCGTGAGTCAAAAAGCCCATAATCTACAGTTTGGAATTGTCATCTGCTTCCAAATCTATTTCTTAGCCCTAGTATCCCCTATTGATCAATTTGACCACAGCTGTCTCCTGCCTTACAGGGACTTAATATTCTTTTTTATGTTATTTTTTTGTCTGCAGAGACTCTGACTCTGTGTTAGATGTGGAGACAGTCACACCGACACCTATTCCTCTGTATGATAATCAGAAAGCTCTTAGTGTGATGAAGGAGTGTGAGCGGCATGTTCTGTTCGCTCGCACGGTTGCTGAGAGCCCTCCACCCCCAGATGACTGGGAGGAACATGTAATCAAGTAAGCAAACATCTGCAGTGAGCCACTGTTCATTTATTGTCTAGTTAACATTCATATTCTTTGAGAAGTTATGATTGAAAGTGTCTCAGTTACAGTGTGTTCTTTTGACATGATTTTAAATCTGTTTCAGGACTGGATGGTCAGTTGCTCAGAACAAACTGTTTAATAAAGTCCTTAAAGCTCTACAAGCTGAGAGACTGGCTCGGCTGGCCAATGAAAATGTAAGTTGTGCTCATTTAATCTAATTCTGTTTTCAAGAGCTTTAAATATAAGACATTGTTTAAGTTCTTCAACACTATTTCTGAGTGCTAGATTAAAACAGCTATTGCTCTCTGAAACCAGCAGTTAATTGTACAGTGTATGTATGTACAATGCTTACTTTTATTTGCAACAGTGTGATTGCTTTTCCCCTTGTTTGATGACAAAGGCACTGTTAAACAAAATATATAGTGCACTGATAACTGTTTGGACTGTTTAGGGTTTATGTGGTTTACGTCACTGCTTTATTGGATTGTCATTATCGATGTGAATGATTTTCATCAGTCGTACACTCAGCAAATCAATGCGACCAATCTCGAAGGCTGTTGCAGAACAGTGCCCTCTTTTAGGAGTATTGTTTTACCAGAGGAAAAAAACTTGCTCAGCACAGTATGTTTTGGACCAAATGCACAAGGTTTAAGTGTCCAAACACTGCTGGGTTTTGAGTCTTGTGACAACCCCTCAACTAAGAAGGAGATAAAAAACTGATATTATAAGAGGATTACATCCTCTTTATTAGTAGCCGAAATCAGTTTTGCGATCTGCATTTTGATGCAAATAGGTGTTTTTAACTATTGATTTTATTTATTCAGGTCAAATGCTAAACTTTAAATAAATGAAACGTGGAGGTCATTGATAAATCACCATGTATCGTCATTTAAAAGGCATGTGTCCAGTTTTTTTTAGTTTCATGTTTTCAAAGTTAAAGGGAAACTTTTTTAACTTGGAACCTATCTTCCCATGTTTTTGTATGTAAGTGACTGATCAAGACAACAGTTTTTTAAATTTGGTCCAGTGTTGACAGTCAGCGCTGCAGCCAGAGTCGTGGAACATGCTGCAAATGTAAACACTCAGGGCAATAACACAGTGTCAGTGTACGTCCTCTAAAAGTGCTTGTTTTGCCACTGACAAGCTCAGATTGTTATTTCAAGTGTATGGCAACATTATGGAAATGTTCTCTACAAAGAATTCTTAAATTTCTCTTGACCTGTCTGTTGTGTGTATACACGTCTCGATCAAGGATACGTTGCATCCTGAAATCTTGGAAGAAGTGACTTATTGCTGAAAGACAACTATGAAATGTTGAGAGTTGGAAAGAGACGTGTTGGGGGTTAGAAAGCCATTTGTAAATTGGCATTATTGACATGACAAAACTAAGTTTAGTGTTTCGTAGATTGAATCAAAGTATGAGATTTGGCTGTGAATTATTTTAAATCATTAGATCAGAACGTTTTGAAATATTACTGGGTCTCTTGTGTGATCTTGATTCCCTCAGGCTTCCAATGAGCCAATTTTGCGGAGGATAGCCGTGGACAAGTGCGCCAGGAAGGTGCGGCATGCATTAGCCAGTGTGAACTGGGACACCAAACTGACGCAATGGTTACACACCACCATGATTGAATCTTTAAGCCTCGCTATGCTTGCTGCTTACCTGGATGTGTTGCAGACTCTCAAAAGCAAGGTAAGTAAGACTAAGTTCCTGTCTGATGTCTGCATCAGTATCTGCAAGATCCTGGACTCCTGAGTCATTATTGTTGCTCTCTGTGTTTTGGAAGTTGCCATTGCTGATTGACAGAATGTTGCTAACAACGGCAAAGACTGGTGCTCCAAGTGCGGAGGCCCTGTCACTGCTACTGAAACGGCCCTGGGACCCAGCTGTCGGAGTCCTGTCTCAAAATAAACCGGTAACATTGTAAACATTGTAAAAGAAAGCATTCTTATTTGATTCTTTACAATCTGTCTCAGTTAAAGACCAGATTTCTGACTGCTTTCAAACTTTTTTTTAGAGCAAGCTTCCTGGATCCCCACTCATCCTAATTGCACCATCAAGCCCAACCAATCCTGCCCTCTCTACCTCCCGGCGAATGAGATTCTGGCAGTCGCAGCTGTCTTGTTTGGGAAAGGTCATTCATCTCACTCTGTTAAATGTATGTGTAACCAAGATGTTTTTTTCTTTCTAGAACGGTGCCTATAATAGCTGTTTCTTTGTCAGGTCATTCCAGTGCACACCCACGTAAACAGCGGAGCCAATATCGGCATCACACAGTGTTTAGAGCACATGCTGGGCACTGTCCGAGCCAAGGTCATGGAGGTAAGATGTTCTGTTGTTTTTTTTTGCAACCTATGTGTCAGTAGTTGCTGCATAATGGTGATGTTGTTTGTAAAATCCACGAGGTTGAGTTTTTTTAAATGTGCACATTCAAAAAAACAACCATTGCATGAAAGACAGTCATATACTGACAACATAAATAAAACTACTTTCACATTTCTTAACCCTTGCAGAGTGCACTTTTTCTGTGATTTATTAACTGGCAGTGCTTGTTACATGCACATTAAACCACACACTGACCCACGAGACACATTGTGTTTAAATGCCTCTTTCTGAAATTATTTACCCCACAAATGATCTCATCTCTGTTGTTTCTTTTAACACGTTAGTGATCATGCCTGTGAGGTCAAAATGGGGAAAAAAGACCCATGCAGCATACAGCCTCTTTTTTGTATTATGTGTGATTTTGTATATGACTGGTCTGTAGCTGTATTAATAATGTATTATAAATTTAATCACCAGGTTCACAGTCACTTTCCCCACAAACCCATTATCCTGGTAGGCTGGAATGCCGGTGCTCTCATCGCGTGTCATGTAAGACTTCTTATAACATATCATTGTGATATAATGTGAGGCTAAGTGTTTTTTACCTGTGAAAGAACGCAAATGATTTTTGTTTTCTTTAAAGCATTATTAGGTAATTGAATACTGATTATTTTTCAGGTATCCCTTATGGAGTATCTGACCGCTGTAGTGTGTCTTGGCTTCCCGCTGCTAACAGTCAACGGACCAAGAGGGGTAAGACCTGTGACATCTTTGTTGCTAAGAAAAACATAGCTCTGGCATCAAGTCAGTAGCTCTAATGAAAGTTAATGTGCTACTGGTTTGCAGGATGTTGATGACCCGCTGCTTGACATGAAGACCCCGGTGTTGTTTGTGGTTGGCCAGAACGCTCTGCAGTGCAGCATCGAGGGCATGGAGGAGTTCAGAGAGAAGCTGAGGGCAGACAACAGCATGGTGGTGGTGGGAGGATCGGACGACAACCTCAGGTCAGTCGCAACCTCTAATTGGCTGTTTAAGCAGCAAGAAGTATAAGAATATGATATTCTTTTTCGCATATCTCTTTTCTTGTAGCTTTCTAGAGTAGGAGGAATGTCATATTCAGTGGTTTTAGTAAAACTGAATGGTCTCCCTCCACAGAATCAATTCAGCGAAGATGAAATCAGAGGGCCTGACACAGACCATGGTGGACCGCTGCATTCAGGTTGGTTCCTTTAACTGGAGGATTACAAGGTTTTCTCTGGAGTTTTTCTTCCCTATGACTGTGATGTTGATGTTCTTTCATGACTAATCTGCAGGATGAGATCGCTGACTTCTTGTCAGGCGTCCTCACACGGGCAGAGGGCCACAGCCATGGATCAGGGGAGATGAGGGACCTGGACACAGAGAAGAAGAAAAGACCTCGGCGGGAGCTTCCCTTTGACATGGAGAGAGGACGACCTGCCTCCCCTGCGCTTAGAGTTCCCATCTCACCATCAGGTTCAGAGGTCAGTGAACAGAAGTTACCAACTTTTTTCAAATGACCCAAAGTGTCTCTTATTTATAGCCTTTCAATGATTAAACAGGGCTGCATTTGATGAAAATTTTACTAAAGAATACTTTAGATAGTAATGCAAATATTTCTATTTCTTGGAAAAATGATGAATGACCACAGTTGCATCACATGTACTGTAGAGTGGGGGAAAAATCAAATCTTATATCTTATCTCTTCTCTTCTTGAAAGATTATGCCTTGATGCTGAAAAGTCATTCTGAAATTTAAAACCAAGTTCTTGAAATTGTTAAGAGTGACTAGCATCCCTACGACCATCACCAGATACAAGTTGGGCAATGTTTTTAAAAAAAGGAGGTATTTTAGATTGTGTTTCAAATGCTTGAAGCGGTTTACGCCTGTCCATCTTTGTTTTTTTTGGGAACTTGCTTTTATTGCACATAATGTACCGAGTTAAATTACCAACAAAACACAATAAAAACTGTTGCACTGAGCTTCTTAGCACAATAATTGGGGAACACTACAGAGAAGAGAAACTATATCATGTATAGAGATAAAAATGTTATGGCATCAAGGTTCATGAATATGTTTTTAAATTGCATTGTAACCATTTGAATCTGAATTAAATCGTAAGGGGCCTAGAGATTCCCATCCTTGAATAGATTGCTTTGTTTCATTTCTATTTTCAAAATTTGGTACATTTGGGACTAACTGTCCAGTCATGGAAAAATCATGAGAGAAATGGTCGTGTTTTGAGAGTCATCCTGTTTATGTGCATTTTTTCAGTTTAGAGGACTGAAAAAATACTGGATAATGTGAAATTATAATGCCAGACCGTGTTAAAGTTGGAAAATTTTTAATGATGGTTTTTCACCTCCTCAACTCACTTGAATTACAGAATTCAGGATTTCAGGATTGGTTTTCATTTATAATCTTCTAACATTTTGACCTCATTTGAGCTGGCTGCAACTATTTTCAGTTAAAGAAATATATCTATGGAATACTGAGAGCAATAGGTTTACATGCTCGGTGACTGACATTAATGAGTCGTTGCTCATCAGGTGTTCCTCCTCTCCACTGTTTTTTCAGGATCTGTCTAGCGTCTGCAGCAGTCCTACTTCAAGTCCCAAACCCAAGACGTCTGGTCTGTCTCCAGCACAGAAGTCCAGTCTGATCACAGCCACGCAGCTCCTCAAGACACACATGCAGCGCTCTGGCACAGTACTCACTCACAAGCAGGCTCAAGGTTAGTTCACCACCTCACTCGACTCTGGATTCATTGAAAACACAGTATGCAGTCACGTTCACCTACACGTGCGCAGTGATCCTCGGTACCTGTGCGTACACAGCTCTCACTTTCGCCCCCACTTGTTTATGTAAACTTGTTACAATGAGTCATTCACCTCAACTTCTGCTGAGCTGAGCAGGGTGGCGTGTGAGATGTAAAATGACTGCAAGTTAAGCGTTTAAGAGATTATCAGGCCACTGCTTGAAATGGGGTGAGATAGAACGTGACTGAAATACTCTCCTCTCATCCTCTGTCTCTTCCTACAACTTTCTTTTCCGGCTTTCTTTCCAATTCATTCCAGCTCAGTTTGCTGCTTTTATGAAACAAAACATGCTTGTGAGGAAAAATCTTCCTCCTGGCACCCCTCCTTGTATTTTTGGTAAGTGTCTATCCCTCTTCCTTTCTCTATCCTCTGTATCTTTTCACTTCTTTCCTTATTTCAATCAAGGAAAGTGTAAAAGAAGGAAAGGTCTTGAGTCAGTGACAATGTTTGACAAGCCAGACTTAAGTTGCAGTTCAATAAGCATCACATGAATGTGTGTGTGTGTGTGTGTGTGTGTGTGTGTGTGTGTGTGTGTGTGATGTCATGACCTTTCCTTCTTTTATATTTTCCTTGGTTTCCATCGCTTTAGTTTTATATGAATGCCACCTTCTGATATACCGCACTGGCTCCTCAATAAACACCAGTGTCATACTTTGAATTTTACATTTCTTGAACTCAGAACAGCACATTTTGTACTGCTGAACCATTTTCAAAGCAGGTTTATATTGCAGACAGATAGGATTTTATTTTAATAGTGGGGTGACAAAGGGATTTAACAGCCCAAGTTAAAGTCCCCTCAGCAGTCTGGTCAATATTTGTGGTTATGTGTGTGTGTGTTTGTTTGGTGCAGTGCCAGTGACCAGTGATCACATGGAGGGCCTGGACAGAGAGGAACTGAGATCCCATGGCAAGAGGAGGCAGACGCCTAGTCCCACGCCAAGCAAAGCCTCCAAGAGAGCCAAGATCAAGGTCACCATTGTTTCCCAGAGCGAATCAGCAGGGGGCACCATCAGCCCCGCTTCACAGGAAGGTACAAAACCCTCTGTCCTTACTTCAGTAAGCACATATGAGAAGCAGTAGTTAGCCAAAGGCCTGAACGATTTTGAAAAAAATATTAAAGCGACATTATTTTGACTGATACTGTAATATGATATTTAACATTGGTATTCTCCTTTTCATTTTAAAAACATTAAAATGTTTATGGTGTTTAACAGGGAACTGTACCAAACAAAAATGTTTTTTGAAGGTATACTGTGTACTGTTAATAAACAGTATCAAAAGTAAAAGTGAAAGCCAAGCCCAGATTCAAACCACTTAGTATTTCGCGTGGCTACATTCGTGTTTTTCTGCGCTGTGACCATGATTTTTGTAGCTTTCTCTTGGATGTGTGCCGCTTACAGTCTGGCACCTGGTCATCACCTTTTTACAAAGTCCCGACCTCACCTGTGGGCTGTGCCCAGGAACATCCTGAACACAGCAAAATAAGAATCAAATTTGAAAACACAGGCAGAGAGCAGACTCTTTGCAGATAAATACACTGCCACATACTTTTAGTGGGTCATAAGTAATGATTGAGGGGGATTACTGTTGTGTGATTTTATACATTGTTTTTGAGGAAAATCCTACATATGACAGTATTTCTTTTAGGTCTGTAGAATATGTTGTGTAGGCCAGGACATCTCTGCAGCACAACAATTTTTGATTTGTAATGTCTTTATATAAGTAATTTAAAATAATTTAAATCATTTGAAATAATGTTGACACACATTTCGCCTTAAAATTACTTTGCCTCCTGGGATTTGACAAGTAGGCCATGTGACATTTTTGATGGCATTTCAAATTTTTGTTCAGTCCTAGTTTGATATACGCTTAATACTATACTACCTAGCAGATACTGTTGTTAGTGGTCTAGTGCATTAATAAAATCAGTAGTGGCCTGGATGGGTAGAAACTCACCTTTATACAGATCCAGTGTTTGTCACAGATTGAGAGTTTGTGTGCACAGCGCAGGCGGAGCTCTCCATAAGATTCTCTTCCTCAGCAGCAGTTTGTGACTCAGAGTGGAAAGTTGATCTGTTCAGAGTTGATCAGATCATATCAAAAAGATATGATAGAAAAAAGGAGCAGCTGCTGCATGTGAAAGCAAACTTAAAGACCCAGCAGAATGAATGGTTAAGTCTGACTTTTAACGCACGTGACCTTGTGCTGCTCCATTTGTGCCACGAATGTGTTCTGTGCGCCGAGAGTGTGCCATGAATAACCAAACGGTTTATATATTTTAACAGTGCTCCTAGTGATCAGTCCAGTTCCAAAAATAGAAAATCTATTGGTGGCGGTAGAGTAGATGTTTTTATTGTAGCCGCCACACATAAATGAATATGTGGGGAAACCCTGAGATTTCTAGATAGAAGGAGAAATGTGTTTTTGTTCAGTGTACAGTTTTGCTAAAGTAAAATAGGGCTTTTGAAAACCATTTACTCTTGAAAATGTAAAGTATGGCACTTGTAATGCACTACTACCTAGCTTGATCATTCTTTCATCCTGTTTCTAATGAACAGTTGACCATCATGATGTGATCCTTTTTTTCTGCAGTGGGTGTCTCTGGAAAGCCTTTAACGGTGACAGTGGGGCAGACTGTGGCTGGAGCCAAGGAGCTCTCTGGACTTCTCACAGGCCAGCGGTAAGCTCGCCTGCCCTGCTTCACACAGGCACATTCAGTATAGAGCGCTTAAACCCCTAATCATGCCTACACCCATGGCCACACCCCCACCTTTTTTGGACAAAAGTGTGTCTGGTGCAGAGGGATTGATGAGTGGTGTAGTCTGGGAGCTGAGTGATGGCCAAACATCACTTGCTGGGGTAGCTCCTGAGTAGATTGGTGGTTATGTGTGTCACTGCAGGTCTGGTAGTCTCTCAGAGGTATCTGGTGCCCTGTCCCCAGGCTCCAGCTCATTCAACAGCGTGCAGCCTTGCATGGTGTCAGGGTCCTCCACACCAGTCCAGGCGCAAGCTCCGGCTACTGCCCAAGGTATCTCTGTCCTGTCCTGCCCTGCACGCCTGTTTGCATTCGCAGCTGTGCAGCTAATCAGAGCACAGTAACCTCAACACACAGTGCAGCTCTAACCACTTTGTAGAGGGAGATCTTGGACACTGGATGAGAACAGTGTGTTAGGACAACATATTCAAGCAAACATCATCATTGATTACCTCTTGCGCCATCGCTGTCTGTCGCTGTCCCGAACCTTACCCTTTGGACATTACATTCATATGTTCTCTTTGTGTGTGTGTTTGTGTGTCCATCTAGTTTAGGCCTGTGTAAAAGTAGTTGTTGTGATAATATATCACCCAAAGTTCAGCTCCATTGATTCACTGTCTTTGTGTTTCCGTGCAGCAGCTTCCGCCAGCAGTCTGCTACAAGGCCTAAGTTTCAGTCTTCAGGAGATCGTCACCAAAGCTCCTAGCTTACCCACCACAGCCGCCAACACAGGCAGCACCCAGGTACGGCTTGGTTATATAATGACATAAAAGCTTGAACGGTCACGATGGAAGTTTTGCTTGTTTCAAGTTCAGTCACAGGGAATTATGTGCACCTCTGACAACAATTTTCCAAAGTATTAAAAATGCACAAATTTGCAGTCAGCAAGGCATGCTAATAAGCTGGGGGCAAGTAAAATGTTACACCAAGCTAGTAAATTTAGCAACTTACTTGCCCTATCAGGCAAAAAAAGGAGAAATATACTGTGGGGTTTTTCCTTAGCTGATGAAGAAGTAGCCAAGGAGAGAGCCATTTCCATACTTGACTATTAAGCCAACCCCAACTGAGCAATTGAAAAAAACATAACCTTGAATCCTGGTTAGTTGGCTAAAATATGGGAAAAAAAACTACCACTTCAAGCCTGTAAATACTGTGTTTGGGTGAGAGGTTAAATTTCAACAGCAGAGCATAGATTTAGTGTATATATGTATATTTTTCTCAATTAGTTATATATTATATATATATATATATATATATATATATATATATATATATATATATATATATATATATATTATATCGATATTTATATATATCGATATATATATACACACTAGTTAAAATGGAGGGTTTTTCTTCTTTCTCAGGTTGTACAGGATATATAGTGTTACACTCAGTTGCCAGTTCATTAGGTCCAACTAGTTAAAACTAATGCAACAGTATGATTCAGTATCACCAGAACATTGATATATTTTAACATTTTTATGTTACACCTCTATTTTGAAATTCCCATGGCATGTTTGTGTCACCATTTCCGTTCAAGTACACCTTCCTAAATATTCAAACTGAGCGAGCGGCCTTGTGCCAGGCAGACAGTGACAAGCAGCCAAGAAAAAGACAATGAGGATATTTACTTCCCTCTCTGGCATTAATCAGCAGTTTGGAAATATTTTGGATTTCTGAGAAAAGACGGGTCAACAGACAAAAGCACATGCCATTTGCAAACAATACCATTGCAAGATAGATTGCTCATGAAACTCCTAATGTTTTAGTTTTATTTGGTAAGCTGATATAAATGTAACTGATTGTGGGAAATGGGCATATATCAATTACAGGCCCCTGAACTGATTCAAAATTGTGTCATGGCAGACTGTAATATCAGCAAATATTGTATCATTGTTGTAAAAATGAAACTTGTGATGTACACCCTTAAGTAAATCCTACCTTCATGTTTGTGATAATGTCTAGTTTTTGTTAAAACGGTTTTTAAAAGATATTGATTCCGACTGATTTTCATTTTCGAGGTTATAGTTTGTGGTGGTGTTGTCATACTGAGAGTGCTATCAAATATTTTGTTAAGCTTATTTATATAAAACTATACTATACATGATTGTCAGTTACTGTTTGTAAACACGCTCTCCAAAAAAAAACCCCACAAATTCACTCTGGCTTGGTGTTTTGCCTTGTAATTTTTTTTTGTCTCTCTGCTAATGGTCTGGCACCTGGCCACTACCTTATTATTAAGCCCCGACTTCACTGGAGCGCTGTGGGTGTACATGCCCATTAACGTCATGAGCACAGAAAATAAGAAATATAGACAGAGGGCAGAGTCTCTGTGACTAAATACACCGCCACACACTTCTAGTGGGTCATAAGTGATGATTGAGAGGAATTACTTCTACATTAGATACTTTTTTAAAGGAAAATCCTGGGTTGCATTTGTTTAATAAGGGTTGAATAAGTGCACATTTCGGTTTTATCTTAATGCACCCATTTAAATGGCAACTGAATGTCAATTGAATGAATGACAACCTTTATTGCCCCTAGGGGAAGTGGTTTTGCACCAAAAGCATAAAAAACCATAAATGACAAAAGACATCAACATCCATACTGGACAGCACATAATAACATAAAAAAATTATCAAAATAACATCACTTAAAAAAAATTATTAGAGCATTGCATGATTACATGAAAGAATGTCAAATAGCGAGCGCAGAAAAGCGCACGGTGCTGAGTTCATACTGTATTATCAGACCTGATTAAGCAGCTGAGTGCTCTGTGGTAAAAACGATGTGATGCCTCTTTTTGTCCTCATCCTGGGCACCCTGTACCTACGCCCTGAGGTTAAGAGTTCATACTCACTCCAAAGGGGGCGCAGTGGGTATTTGACAGATTCAGAGTGTACCGGTCTGTCAGATAAGAAGTGTGTGTACACACAACAGGAAAACTCTTAGCAAGGATTACTAATGGAGTTAAAATATGAAGCTCATCCTCAGTTTATTGTCTTTGTTTATGACGAGACCATAAACTATTTGTTCGTCTTCTTCTCCTCCGTCCTCAGGCGGCGTGTGGCAAGCCCCAGGGTCAGGTCCTAAGCTCCATCGGTACCAGCAGCAGTACTCTGCTCCGGGCGTTGCCTGTGGTCACCACAGGAGGAGTGGCTAAAACCACCGCTATCCACCAGCTGCTCACTAATGGCGGGCTGGCCAAATTGGCGAGCAGCTTGCCCGGCTTGGCGCACATCACCAATCAAACCGCTGGTATGTCTCGAACTGCCAAAACACGACGGCCACGTTGAATGCTCAGAGTTCAATCATCCTTTGTTTTGGAAACACTAGTTCAGGACGTCTGTAGGCCAGGGAGGCGTGCCACAGTGGAGGACCGTAGAGGACAGCTCTGTCGTCGTGTGTGTAGATAGTTTGCCTGGAAGAACCTGACGGTTAAAAGGTTTGCAGAGTCAGGTGTGCAGCAGATATACAGCATCAGCGGGCAGATCAGTGGGGTCAAAACAAGTTTTGTTTTCATGTTCAGAAAGAGCCATATGGAAAATGCGAGGTCAGAATTTCGAGTTCCCAGCTAATGTTTGACACATAATGTTCATGAAGAAAAGGATGGAAATGTAAAATAAATATAACAGTATGAAACCATTTGAGGCGGAGGAATTGTGAATAATGTGGGTATTATTGACCAAATTTTAAAAGTTCAATCAGGACTGCTTTGTTTGTTCGAGCTGTCATTTCCTGTTTGTGTTTATTTTGCTTGGCTCTTCATGTAGTAACATTTTGTAAACTCTTCCATTAAATCACCTGCTGATAATATTCACATGTATGAATGCTGACCTTTGACAGACATGTTGAAAAGCAATAACATAGTCACGCGGCATTACCCAAACCTCTGTTTTTGTTGTTACAATAAAGACTGGAATCAAACTCATGTTTTCATTGCTCCTGTTTCTTTTCTTTTTCTTTTGGTGTAAGTCAGTCGTGTTTCTCACCCCTCTCGCCTAACTAAAGATTTACATTTACCTCCCATTATGTCCACATTGTCCAACAACCTGCTGTTTTTTTTAATTTGCTGACTTGACCACAAAGCAAAACGGTCATTCTTACGGCTTCCATCGCAACAATGTTTGACATCTGTGGCAAAGTCAGACGCTCTGATCCAGTTTTACTCGTAGTGTATTCTGTGCTTTAGCATGTCTAGCTGTTAGTGCTGAGCAGTTTTGTTTGTGTGTCAGTAGGGCAGAAAGCCCCCACTTCCATAACGGTGACCCTGCGAGGAGCACAGACGAGTAGAGTGGGATCTGTCAGCCAAGCTGGCGAGGTGACGCCGACTCGCAACCTTGAGCCTAAGGTGTGTCTCATTTAAAGATCTAATGGCTCCCGATATCTCCTCACTCTGCTTGGAGCGCTTAATATAGCTTATTCTTTCCAACGTAATACTATATGTTGGCTTTCTGTTTGTTAATTCATGCAACATTGCCTTTTTTTGCTTTCTCACTGCCCACATTGTCTGTTATCCACACAACCCAAGGCAGTTTATCTCTTTACAAATATCTTCACAATACGGTGAATTTTGTCAACTACAGCTGTTTATTAAAGTGATAGCGGATTAATTAATTATTAATACGCTGCACTAAACAGTAATCATTGAACAAATTTATCATGCTATTGTGTAGTTTAATGTGCATTTTAAGTCACTCACAAAACAGTAAATGCACATACTGAGGTTTTAAGAGTATAAACAAAGGAACACTGATATGGTTCGTTATTATTTGAGATGATGCCGCTTAGTAGGTTTAGCTTTTACTTTGCTAAATCAAAGCTCTTTTTTATAGAACAGCTGTTTTCACAGATGCCCCCTTATACTAGACATGAGTACTGTGACTGTGATATTCACATATATTTTGACTACAGTGGTTATAGGAAGTTACATAAAAATCTGCCATGACTGCAGAGTGAGAACGACTTCATCAGCTAAGTATTATCTTAATCCATCTAAATAGGAGGCTGTGCACAAAAGGGAGCTGCACTGCTGATAACATTCTTGCATTATTACTGAAGACGCTATGTGAACTCAAATGTTGTCAGTCAGTTCTAGAGCCAAATAAATGTCTTTTTTCTTGCTTTATCCTTAAGACATCAATACAGGCTTATTTTTTTAGCCTGAGTTCATTAATTCCACTGTGCCTTTTTACAGCAGTGAAAGCTTTCCGTGTGGTGTTACACCTGACATAAGCTGGTGCTGTGCCAGAGGCATCTGGGAGCCGCAGCCTGCTGATGAGACTGTACCCTCCCTGAAATGATGAACACGCCACCCCACAACATTCAGAACACCTGCCTCACGTCCTCCAGAGAGCTCCCCTGTCGAGATGGTAGTGAAAGGCCACGCAGTCACTCACTGTCGGACGTGGCTGAGCTGCTACATTGTTTAACCTCTGTGCACAGATGGCCACCGCTGACTCGCTGAGCACTGCAGTGGTGGTCCACATGCTACAGTCTGTGCTCTGTCGTTACACCTTTAACATCGTGACAGCCAGGTATAAAAAATGATCACACCTTATGCTCAAGGGAGGAAATTATATCATGTGAGGATGAACTGCAACCTACCTGGACTGTGATAAAACTGCTGTACAACCTACAAAAAGATGGTCTTGGTCTTGGTGAACACCATATGCCTACTTTAAAAAAAAGATATAAAAAAATATTTTTTCTGAGTGCATGTTAAGTCTTTTGCCATCATCTCTTTTGCATTGATCATATAGGTGTAGACATGTATGATCAACAGGAAAGTCAGCTTTTGTGTGAAGCATTTTGATGATTTGATAAATATATCCGTATTTGTAAAATAACTATATTTAAATGTTAGTCGTGGCATATTACTTGTCACCGTAACTATATTCACATCATTACAGTATTTCATCATAATAATTGCTTTCTGTGCAGCAGTTTTCTTTCACCATAACAAACAACTTCACCAGATAATAGGCTTATAGATGTAGTAAGAACTAAACCTCAACGCTAATTAAATGTCAGTGTTGGTGATAACAGTACAGTATATTAACAAAGACAATGTGGGGCTGAATGTGCACCTGTTCAATGCTCACTTTGAATAATACAAACTATGCACTCAAAATGCTGCGTTACATGAAAGGTCATGTTTGTCTGTGTTTACGATTTACAGCAGTTGTTTAATTTGTTTCCAGTAAACTACTGTATAAGGCAATATTTTTCATCTGCACTGCCATCACTTCCCTGTATATAGACATTTTGGTTCTAAACTCCCACATTAAAAAAAACTGATTTGCCTGAAAAGACTCAACTGTGTTCCCTGTCTCCTTATCTAAATATTTGTAACTGTGTTCAACACTTGTATTGAGGAAGCCGAGAAACTCCTCGTATTCAAAATATAAATGAAGGCACTTGCATGATAGTTATACTGCTGTGTTTACAGCAACAGCATAAATACAGCCCACTCCTCTCAGCTGACATCCTGTCTTAAATTCCTCACATAGGCAGCAGTTAGATAAGATAAAGAGCAGAGCGTGTCTCCTCCCTCTTATATAAGCCGGGCTTTGTGTGAAATAGGCAGGGACAGGATAACTGATGCCAGTCAGACAGAGAACAACAGAGCTGCTGGCATATAGCCTCCCATCATCATCATCAGCAGCAGTGGATATTCAAGCAATCCATCTGAGGTCTCTCCATCCAGTCTCTAGCACACTTCTGTTATTTTCTAAAGCAGTGAGGTTGATGTGAGTGGAAACTAGAGAGACAGTAATTCAGTTTAGTGATGCAATCTTCTCTGATTAATGGCAGTGACTAATTAATAGAAGATTAGGAGAAGAAGAAGAAGACATGCTTTATTAGTCCCAGAGGGTTAATGCAAGTATTTCACTCTGTTGTTAATTACATGTGACAAACACACAGGCCTGAAATACACACACATGCATTAAATGGAGAGATGTTAGAGCAAGGGGGCTGCCCATAGACAAGTGCCACGAGCAGTTGGGGTTTGGTGCCTCGCTCAAGGGTCTCCAGTTCCTAAGCCAAGTCCCTATGGACTAAGCTACTGCTGCCTAAGAGCAAGTAATTGGCTATTGGCTTTCTGAATACATTTTTAGTTGATGTTTATCTCAGTTAGAATTAAGTAGATTCAAATTTGAACGGAGTCTGAAAATAAGACATGACCTTTAACGCTTATGTGTACTGAATATGCACAAACCAGTTTTGATACCGCTAATTTACTTTACATTAGTAGTACAAGTCAGAAAAAAAAGTGCAGGATTGTCCTTGTGCCTTGAACTATAACTAACTACATAGAATATATTTATACACACAGGCACAGGTAGATAATAAGAAAATAATAGCAACACTTTGACTTGTCATATACACCCATATACAGTACTATATCTGTATCTGTTTACATATACATGTTTGTCTAGAGGTTCTCAAAAGCGGAATACAAAAACAGATGGTACCGGAAAGATGAATAACAAATTAATCAGAATTACAGATGTGATTAATTAAATGTATAGAAAAAGGTAGGTTTAAAGTCCAGTTAAGCTCCCAGTGGTTATATGAGGTACCTACAGCCTTACTGCCAGAAAAGCTCCTGTTCCAATTAATAAATGAATAAAACTACAAATTTCCTGCCTTGTGTGTTTATTTACATTTGACTTCACTATGTCGTCGTGTAGTGTTCCGTAAATCACCAACGGGTGGCGCTCTAATCACTTCAATTTGCTCGCGACTCCTTCTATGCGAGTATTGCAGAAAGGTCAAGCTCAGTCTGCTTGTTTGTGAGTGTGCGCGCGTGTGATAGCGCGAGGTGGCGACTGGAGCGCACGTGATTGTGCGTGCGTAAATTTAGTGCGCGTTTCTGCTAGGTAGTCTCGTGCGCAATGTGTGTAAAAGGGGGTAAAAAAGGGGACAGCGAAGAATGGAGTTTGCGTGTAAACAACTTTAATTAAGCTGCAAAGAGATACAGAAATAAGTATGACAAATATGACATGTAAGTACAATTTAAATTGTACTTTTATTGACAACATGAAAGCCAACATTGAACGCCACGAGGTCATTTTTTTTTAAACAAGCTCTTGCCCTAGGAAACTAATATCTTTACTTTGGTACATTAAATATTGAATTAAACTCAGTGGATATAAACAACAAGACTGTTGAGACAGCACAGGGGAAACTGTCACCTCAATATTCATCCTTCACAAAGAGATAATACGTAGTGAAGCAAATTATAGTCGTTCATATGCTCTTCAAGGACCCCTGATGGAGCGACTAGGGAGCAATAAAAATACACAGGGGCATCACCGAGTAGTAGGGCATTTTCACCGCCCCTGTGGAGCTGCCAGATCATCAAAGTTTCTCCGGCAGTCTACTCTGCACTCGGAGGAGAGAAATCACTGCCCCCAGAGCCAAGAAGACACCGGTGAGAGGCTGGATTTAAAACCCGCCCTCCAGAGGGATCTCGTTTCCCCCCAAAACCTCCCATTTTCTCTCTCTCTCTTTCTCTCACTCACTCTTCTGTCTCTCTCTCTCTCCCCCTCTGTCCCTCTCTCTTCCTTTACCTTTATCCTCGCCTTTCGCCGTTTCCCCCACCACAATAATGGATCTCACGGCGAGATGTTTGTGTCTCCTCTCCTGTCTCGGCGTGATATTGGCGATCGATTTGGAAGCGATTGATCCAGGCTACTATGTGGAGCCCACTGCCACATCAGAGGCGATCGACTATAAGGATCCCTGTAAAGCTGGTGAGATTTTTCCCCTTTTTTTCCCTGTTGTGCGGCTGTGTGATTCACCTTTTTGTATGTGGAGGTAGAAACATGCCACGAATCTGTTTGTGAGAACAGATCGACCGGAGAGACGCTTTTTGGAGAGATGACAGTGCTGGATGTAGTTTTTAAAAGGCTTGAGAGAACATTATGTGCATTTGTTTTGTACCGAGTGACATAGTTTGTGCAGTTTGAAACATTTTTTGAAGCACACACACTGAGTCGCCTGGGATAACCCAGCTCGGAGAGTGGTTGCAAAGATTGAGAGAATGAAAATAAAACGGTGTCTGAATGCATTTCTTGAGACTCGAAAAGTTTGGGCTTAAGTGCTCGTTGAAAAAGTTACAGCCTGCTGTTTGCGGCAAATGCGCTTTTATTTTTGAAAATGTGATCATGTATTTCCTGCAGGCGGTCTGCTGTGTATTAGTGAAAAAGCCCGAGTTGGTGGGCAAAACGAAGGATTTCTGCACTTTGATTTTAAAGACTTCTGCTCCCTTTCTGGTTGGTTTTTGTCACTGCACAAATAGTGTGTTTTTTTTTCTTTTTTCCACCGGCTGTTCACACGGCCACTAAAACAAAGTGGAGGAGGGGAGAGTACAGTGGAGCTTAGGAATTATGCACACATAATTCTGCTGGCTATTGTCTCATGGCTCAAGGTATAAACATGTCTGCTTCTTCTCTGCTGTGGTGAGACGTGTGCATTTTTACCATAATTTGGCAAAATCACACTTGTCATTGTAATCTTTGTGTGTGTGTTTGTGTATGTGTACACTGTGAGCTCACTGTCTTGCCAAATCCCTTTGGGGGAGTTTGAACAGATTGTGTTTTCCATCTGGTGAAAGTATTCAGGTTACAGATACAGAGAGTTGGCTTCACTCGGAGTGACCTCTAAAGTCCTGGAAGTGCTTACCGATTTGGCATTTGACAATATCTGATGTGGCAGTAAAGTATAAAACACATTCAGCCTTTCAACTCTCAGCCACCCAGGTATCTGTTTTCTTCATCTTTCCCCCCGAGAGGACGAGTAAGTGTATCGAGGGAGATGTAAAGATTGTGCTTTAGAGGGCTTGACATTAACACGACAGAGGTGGAGCTTTAGAAGAACCACGTCAGATGAACGAGTCAGTGAAGATGCTGCTTCCTGTTTAATTTGAGTCATACCAAGTTGTTTTGCATCACTTGTATGAAGTAATGGACATTGACGCAGTGTTCAGCTGACTCCTTTTGGACTCAAGGGTAAATGAACTAAAGGTCTATGATACCGTGTTTATATTTTGAGTCATTTTTTTCTTTGTTTCAGAGAAATGGTTGATATTTCTCAGAAATGTCTCATCAGGGACATTCCCACTTGATAATCTTCCAATCAGGTTTGGTGTTTGCCTTGTTTGTGAGGATGTTATCATTACCAGTAATCCAGTTTTAAGTGTCAATTGGATGGAGTGCAGTTTTGTTTATGGTTTCCTCTGGGCACGTCTGCAGACAGGTGGTTGGGAGACGGTCACAACTCCCACACTCTGAACCCTCCCAGTCTCCAGCTCGTCCAACACCCACCTGCTTTTCTCTTTCCCACTAAGCAGAAAAATGCCTAAGATGTCTCATCTCTCCCTTTTTCTTTTCCCTCAGTTGATACAAAGAGATTTTTCACTATAGTCAACTCCATACTAGTCCACGTTGATTCTTGGATTATTGATTTTCTCTCTTTTTCCCTCATTTTTCAAGCACATCACTGCACTGAGTCTATTTGATCGCTTTCTGTGGCCTCAGGGTCAGCATTTTTATGTCATGCTGCTTCCGCTCAGGAAAACGCTTACGGCTGTGTGAAGTTTCTAATGCTCAGCGAGGAGTGCATTTCTTTCATGTCCTCTGCGTGGCTGTCCTTGGTTAACACTGCTCTTCAATGTCAGGACTGACTGGGGCATACATGTGTGAAATTGTTCTCCTATTGTCCTCTTGGAATTGGATGCAGTCATGACGTTTAAGGACTCCATCCAGGTGTTTCAAAAAAGATGACACATTGTTGCATAGGTGTAGATTTCAGAAGGTATGCAGAGGGCATGTGTGTTTGTCAATAAAAAAAGTAGCAGAAGACTTTTATTTTGATGATAATTACAGCAAAATTTCACCAGAGTGCAGGAAATTAAGTGTTTGATGCTCAGAATTTCCCTTGGAGGACCCCCAAACAGCCAGTGTCATATTTGCCCCCCCAAAACAAAACCTATGCCTCTGCATTGTTGTTATATTCAGCAAATATGTAATGGCTGCTCAGTTGACTTATTGACCAAGTTGTGACCATTTATTTTGATTTCCTCTGATTGTTTAAAATGCAACAAGTTAGTTCCTCTTCTGTGCCACTCCTTCCCAGCTAAGCCCCCCAAAATCCCTCAAAAATGTTCACATTTGCAAAGGATTAAATAACTCATCGCTCTACCAGACATGATAGAGATGTGCATTGATTGAAGCGAGCAGTGCAATAACACTGAAGTAATGCCATCTATTTAGGAAGTTAACCAGTGGAAAATTCCTTAGTTTGCAGAACTCCAAACTTGGCAGCATCCCAGGAAGTCATTTAAGACTCTAACAACCCTCTGAGATTAGATCCACTCATTTTCAAAATGAAAAATGGATGAGAACCAGTCACGCTCATTGTCTGCTCTGCTTAAATGATAATCGAGAACGCAGCGACTGGTTTGACGTGTACGTATGCATTCATTTATGAAGCAAACATCTTAATCCACCAAAGACTCCGTTGACAGCATTGTTTGTCTTTGTTGTCTGTTGTTTGAACTTTGGATACTTTTTTTAGCTGCTTTTGAGCTCCTGTGGCCTCAGCTGCAGACAGGGCAACCTGAGCACCCCCCGTGTTCTCTTGTCCTCTCTTACGCAAGTGGTTTTCTGGTCTATCTGGGCACCCGGCTCTCTCCTATAACTGGCTCAAGCACTTCACACACAGACTGTAGGTCATTCACCCCGTGCCAAGGGAAAGCACGGCGGGAAGGTGGAGGGCAGGCCAGCCACACGGTGCCACACCAGCCCAGGTGAGGTGAGTGCAGGCCATTCACGAGGGGGCTTGGTAGATTTCCTCTTGCTACTCGATGTCGGGTTTTTACTATGATTTGGTCTTTTAAAATCCTACAGATGGATTCTTTTTCATATTGTTTTAGAGCTTTGACTCTATGAGAAATCTGTTTTTATTCATTAAAATGTCAAGCAGTTGCGGTTAGGAGCCTCTGTGACCTTCGACATAATATTTTTTTATAAGTCACCGGGGTATCCTAAGTACCATGAGGTATTGACACTTCTCCAGTTAAACAATACCTGCTTTTGATCCTTTTTGTGCCCAGATGTCAGGGAAAAACACAAACTCTTTTTATAGTTTTTCTTGCAACCAATCACTGCAAGCCTTAGATTTAATGTGATGTCAGATTGGTACACTCCCGCAGCAGCTATAACTCATTCAGTCTGCGGTGTGATGAAGTTGAGCACCATGTATTTGAAAGAGTTGGTAATCCAGCATGCCTAGATGCCACCAAAATATTTGAAAATATGGCCAAATGACATACCTGTGGTGTCTGGTAGCATTTTATGCAACTGAATGCTTCCATGCAAAAAAAAAGTAGAATATAAAGGTATCGACTGAAGTGCTCTATTGGTAAAGGTAAAGGCCCCACCCCAAAACTGACATTAGCCAAAAAGTTGCACATGAACACACTGCAAAGACTACAACCAACAGACAAGTAGCATGTGTGAGAGGAAATAAATCTCCAACCAGCAGACAGTCTGTAATCACCATTCAAAAAGAGAAACTGGAAGACCATCATGATGCTAGTCAGCCATTCAGCACCTTAACAACACAATCCAGTGTTGACAGAACAAAGGGCATTTACCAGCTGCACAAACCTGCAGGAACATTTCTGTTAAAAAGCTCAATGGATAACGAAAAACAACCTTACCTTATATCTCTTAACTTAACTCTTTGTTTATTCCTTTGTTTACTGCTGA
Source organism: Plectropomus leopardus (assembly GCF_008729295.1). Classification (NCBI taxonomy): domain Eukaryota; kingdom Metazoa; phylum Chordata; class Actinopteri; order Perciformes; family Serranidae; genus Plectropomus; species Plectropomus leopardus. The sequence continues at coordinate 13,677,712 of NC_056468.1, forward strand.
GCTGAGCTGCCAATCAGAGTGATTTAATTCAACAACAGGCTCTGCCATCTCAGTCGCTGATTCAACATATTAAATCCAAAGCCAATGAGGGCTGGTGAGGGTCAACCGTGCAGGATGCACCACAGCGACAAGGGCAACAGCTGCTTCCCATCAGCCTGGTGTTTCAGGGCCTTAATATGATGTGTGATTGGCTCACTACCACAGCAGCTACAACCCGTTCACTCTGTGTTATGGTGAAGTCGAACATGGTGTTTTTGGCAGCTCAACTGGCTGAGATGCCACCAAAACGATAGAAAGTATAGAGGCATTTTAAGCAACTTATTGGTATCAAATTAAATAGAAAAAAGGGTTTCAAATAAAGTACTCTGTTGATATCAGTAACACTTTAAGGGTGCTGGTATTGGTACTGGTATCGACATTATTTAAATGATACCCAGTCCTGTTTGAATAGCCTAAAAAAATGTGTATAATGTTTAGATGTATAACAATCTGCGGCTAAAAAACCCCACCATCATGACCAAGACCAGGGTTGTGTTTGTCATTTTTCAATGAATTTTACAAAATTGTTAAGTTTGATTTGTATTTGAGGATTTTGTTCATCTGAAAATGTCAGATAAAAACGGATGACACTCATTACCCAATCTCTCTCCCTAGGTTGTGCCCTGGCCGTGAGTTGGGGCCGCCTGTTAAACTTTGTGATTGGGCCTTTAAGCAACACTTAGGCAGATGCTTTTCTTTTATCATGGAATGCAGGCTGTATGGCCGAGCCCACACTGGGTGTTTTTTTTACATTACAGGACCCCTGCCACTTCTCCCTCCGCAGGGTTCAGGTGATTAGGGAGCCGATCTATTGCCGCGATCTCGGTGCATTAGTCGGAACAATATGTTTGCTGTCAGAGTTAAGTAATAACTACTCTTGCATTACATTAATACTAAGTCTGGGTTCGGAGTCTAACAACAACTGCTGTGGGAGAGCTCATTTAAATGGCTTGAATGATCCCCAATTAGCCTGCCATAATGAGCAGCTTAGCAGGCACTTCTTCATTATTCACAGTTTGTTTTTTCAAAATAATTCAGTGGTGCTGTTTTGCTGTTCAGATGGAGGAATTGTTTTTCTGTCTCCTCCACCTGTGGTGCAATATAGATAGCGCTTATTTATGGAAAGTTTTGCGGGTTGATTCCAGATTTAGTTAATCCACAAACCCATTTTCACTTTGCTTTGGAAATCTGTCCTGAGAAAACCTGCTCTTTCCTCACACCAGTATATGTTATTCTGCCGTCTAAGCCACAAATATGAAGTCTGGATGGCCAAAATAGGTTTTGTCAAAGGTGAAAATCCCTGCCGTGTGGCAATGAATTATTCATCTGTAAGGAGCTCAAATGCTGTGTGTCGTTGACATTAAAAAAGACAAATGGCTTGCGAGCTGATGAGTCATTAGAGGGGCTTCGACGGCAGTAGGGTATATCAGTAATCAGTGGCAGGGATGAGCTGGGAAATCCAATCTGCTAATGGGCTTGATGGAGTGTGAAATGTTAAAGGGGAGGTAGTCTCTTGCTGTGTGCCCTTTGCAGCTGAAGTCGCTCTCATTTCGCCAGTAAGATTGAAACCGCAGCGTGGTGACAGTAACGCAGTAACTTGATGTCAGCTGTGGCTATGATGAGACTTCAGGCTTTTAATGGGAAATAATTACTCCAATCTTAGACTGTAGCTTGAGACTTGGCCAGAATCTCTCTTCTAATCATACCTTAGTTAACTTTCTGAAATGAGCAGAGTGCAGATAAGTGGACTTTTTTTCCCTTCTCAGCCTTGGGCTCAAATTGCAGTGTTAGGAAATGTCAAGGTAAGCATTTGGCCAAAGAAATAACAGCTGGTGTTGTTTTTACAGTGGAGAGAGGGACCATATTTACACGACAACAAGCCTGCATAATGCAATCCATCATTCCTTAGTTAGGATGCTGTTTTTTCACCTTAGAGACAGTTTGTCACAATACTCTTGTTACACAGGCTTTGCTACTTTCTACTTTTTTGGTACAGTTTGAAACACAGTGTTTGGAGGGACAGCGGGTAGCATTTAGCAGAAAGGGCTGGTACAGAAAGAAACCTGAAAAGTGATACTTATAATGTCATCAGATGGTAATCACCTTAACGCAATACACTATTGGCCTCCATTGGAATTCAAATACAGCGTTTGTCACCAAACACAGGCTGTGAAAGGCGGTGCCAGGGTATTGTGATGCATTCCAGGCTTACATATTGGCCGGGCTTTTACATCCCTCATCAGTAGGTCTTGTATAGGGAAAAGACTGTATAAACATCTCTGTAAGCACAGAAAGTAGTAAACCGTAGTGTTGCAGTGGAGCTGGCCTTCTAAATATAGGCTGGTGTTAGTGTCCGTACAGGCTTAGTATTGATGTTTGAGCAGGTTTCAGTGGCAGATGTCGTGGTCTGGTATTCACGGAAGGAGATTTATGGGAATAGTCGTGGAGTATCTGACACCGCAGAGGTCGAGACTAGGGCATAACACGAATCAATGGGATTAATTTGATTGAGATCTGATGTATAATCTGACTGGATGTGCTGATTGATGGGGGCAGTCTGCGATGAGTAGGATTAGGATGGTTTAGATTAACTAAAATAATTCAGTGGATTTGGACTTCATCAGAATGTTCAACACAACATTTCATTAAAGGTCTTTGTTATTTTGGTCTCAGTAGTTTGTGAAAGATACGCATCAGGGCTTTCATTGTTATTAATCAGTCAATTATTTTCTTTATTGATCCATGAGTTGTTTGTTGTGTATAAAATGTCAGAAAATGTTGAAAAATGCCATTCAGTGTTTCCCAAAGCCCCATATGATGTCCTTAAATTTCTTGTTTTGGCCCCAACTCAAAGATATTCAGCTTACTGTCATAAAGAAGTAAGGAATCAAGAAAATATGCACATTTAAGAAGCTAGAAACTGAGAATATGGGATTTGAAAAAAAAAGACTGAAACTGATTAAAAGACTATCAAATTAGTTGGCAATTAATTTGGTAGTTAACAACTTATTGATTAATCATTGCATCTCTAAAACAGATTTTGTTTTTAAACCTAAATGGCCACTTTGTTTTGTTGTGTCTGATTGAAAATTGGCATCTAAATGAGAACAGCAGCTAAAAACCCTTCTACTATTACCTAACTCTTCTGCACAGATATTAGTATTGCAGCTGCAGCTGTTGTCATTTAGGTAATGAATAATGTTTGGAAAGAGATGCCGCACTGTACTCTGCGGTGATCACCTGCCATCTGCCACATTCACTGCGTTTTAATCTACAGTACAACACACGAGTCTCTCAGTGTTTGTACTCCGTAGAATTACAGTGCTCCGTATCTCGATGAGTTTATCACCTTTCTCCATAGCCTGTCCTCAATCCCAGCCTCGAGTTGTGTACAAAAGATTCCCTAAAACCGTGCGTCTGTGGATAATTAAAGCCAGGAGACAAGGGGATTAATTCACAATCCCTGAGAGTCTTTCCATAAACCTGCAACAGCGTCTCCAGGACGACCGCTGTGCCCGGGGGAAATGAGTCCTAATGCCGCCGGGCCGTGCATTTGCTCACTTCAATCTCCACTGTTGTCTGAGAACAATGACACTGCGGATTAACCGGCCTGTCTCCGGCACGGTGGTGGATGATTGGGCAGAGAGCGCAGCCCTCTGTGAACCTCATGGGGGTGGGAGAAAGCTTGCACCTCGTTATTTGGTCCCAGCCTGAACATAACACTGCTAGTATGGTGCTAGTTGACAAAAGAAACAACCTCCCATTTACTTTTTTCTCTAGTGAAACGTGAGTCAAAAAGAGTTTCATAGAATTGTTTTGAATACTTCTCAGTGGCCTTATATGACAGCAACTTAGATTGAAGCACTGCCCGTTCTTTTCAGTGTTCAGCCAGTTCTGGGAATCAAACAAAAATGTGAAGATAAAAGAGAAAAATTTCTTTCTGTAGTCAGCCTATCCATCCTTTACTGTGTGACATCTGGTAGCTCCCCCTTATCGGTGGTGTTTTTGGCAACGTGTCAGTATGAGCGCTGAATGCAAGTATCTGTTTTGTGTCTCAGGAATAAGTTTGAGGGTTCTTATTTTCGCAAGCTCAAATTAGAGGATCCTTTTGACCTCTGGAATTTAAACCTGTCATCTGTGCATGCCCAGTCTTGCCGGTCTTCATCTACACCTTTTCCTTATTGCTGTCATTAGCCTCTAATCCCAAACACCGTCATTCTGCTGTGCATCCTCCACGTCCTGCAGGGTGGAAGACAATCCTGTATCTACCAAAGCCAGCTCCAGATTGTTTCAATAATACTCCTCTGGTGAATGCGAGCCAAGTGTTTTTTGTCTTTGTTTCTGTTGTGCTTTTCAGCCTCTGTCTCTCTTGTCTCCGAACTCTGACAAACTTTTATAGGAGAGTAGGAGATAAAAGATCTCTCGTGTGGGTGTTTTATTTTTTTGCATGCTAAAAGGAAAAAAAAGCCATGCGCTGCATTGAAACGATAAAATCAAGTTGATCTACACATGATGAATTTTCTCTCACAGTAAGCTTTTATCATGGTGACACATTGAAGATTTACAGATCCAAACTTTTGACAAACACAACTACTGTAAATCACTCCTTCTTACCCCTCCGGGCCCCCCCTCCACCACACTAACCTCCAAACACACATGCAGAAGGCTGTCATTTTCTCTCTGCTCCACATCTGCCTTCCCTATTCAGAGCTGCGGTGTGGGCAGGGAGGATATTCCTTCTTCCTCTCTCCTTCCTTCCCCTCTCGTTGTCATCTCCTGTTCAGACAACGGATTACAGTGCCACCCCTTTGCCCTTTTCTCCCCCTCGGCTTCTCCTGAAAAAACCCATCACCCCCACCCTCCCCCCACCCCCTGCATACAAGCTGGGCCATAAATTCTAGAGACGTGCTGGTGTTAAAAGCCTGTTAAAGTGAGCGCCCTGTCTCTGCGGAGAGGACTCCTATAGCTTACCCTCCACAGAAATGGGGCATTTAGCAAGGAATCCCATAAAGCACATTCCTCATAAAGTGGGACTGTTTGGTTATTTTTCCCTCTCCTTGGCCTCATTAAAGAGCTATTACTTGTTCAAGGTGCCCTATATTATGCCATCTAGGCAGTGTCTCGCTGTATCATATCTGATAACTCCATCAATGGAAGCCGAAGCACACAGTGTGAATTTTGTTGTTTGGTAACATCTGGACTCAATTCGGCTCAGTTAATCATGTCATTGGTCAGGTTGCTGAGTTCATTCTCTCTCTTTGTTGCATGAATCTCCACGAGCCACGTGCAATACGTTGCTTACGTTTCTGTCCTATAATTTGGAGCCCAGACAAGGCGGACTTCCTGTTATCCAAACAAACATACCGCTGTTTCACAACTCTATGTCTATTTCAATGTAAGGAGAAGGTAAACAGAGCAGAGTCAAGAAAGGAATGATGTTTTTATATTTATGTGTTACATGCTCGAGGCCTTCCACGAGTGCTTTGACGGGGCCTCCATGCAGCCTACTCTGTCTGAGCACCAGGAAAAGCTTGAGGCAACTCTGCGGCTCTGACCAATGCTCCATATTGTGCAGTCGCCTCGCAATTGTCTGACATGTGCCATCTGTGTTTGTCTGTTTCAGTTGCCTTTCTGGGAGACATCGCTCTTGATGAGGAGGACCTGCGATCGTTTAAAGTGGACAGAATAATAGATATGGCTCAGAGAAGTGTCCAGATTGTTAATCACACAGACACGGGTAAGGACAACAGAAACTGAAAAACTTCAAAGATTGCAACTCAAGGTGAAAACCCCTTTTCAGTGCACTGAGGGAAAGTATTTTGGATTGGCACTCTGGATAAAATGAAACTGCAGAAAAACACCTGAATCAAACATGGTTCCCACATTCGGTTTCTCATTGAGGAATAATTCTACACAAGGGCATTTTACTCTCTAACTTTACAAGTGTCAAACCACTCAGGTCCTCTCCTCATGAGTGCTGGCAGCAGCACCTGTCAGATAGCAGTTTTTTGTTTTTCATGAGCTCCTTTAAATGTTCATGCCTACAATTGTCCTGTTTTCACTACACATTGCTACACATGTATCACCATGTTTGACAGTTATTGCAAGGCTCTGCCTGGTTAAATGTTGCTCTTAAAACAAAAAGCAGTATTTAAGAAACAGCTGTGAGTCAGCAGGGACCAATAGGCTTCACAATCCTATAAACTATAGGTGAGCATGAGCCAGCAAGTACATGCATGCCGCCGTTTGTTCACGCTGTCAGTTTGCTGTTTTTCTCTCCAGTTAATGAGTATGCTGAGGGAAAGAGACAAATTTGCAGGATTCAAAATAGATTTCAACAGCTCTCAAAATACCCAGTGGTAAAGATTGATTTATAGAGTAAATGATGACCCCTAAGGCAAGGAGTTAAGAGGAGACACAGCTCAGGACTGCAACAGAGACAGACTGTTTACTCTCATATCTGAATATCCATTTGTCCACTTGAGCAGGGTAGTCACTGCACATCTAATTGTTGTGTAGTGGAAAGGACACTCTCGTGTTGATAAATGAAAAACACTGTCAGTGTCGTTGCATGAGAGTGCTCTTTAAAAACACAACATGTATTCACACTAGTGTTTTGTGTCGTCCTTCATCAGGCTGTGCAATCTGTCATTTCAGTACATAAACTGGATTAGGGTTGATCATTGTAGTAATATAATGTCAATATCCTTATATGAGAGGAGATATCCTAGATGTTGGATATTGTTAGTTTTGACTTGTACCTGGTTTTAAAGGCTGCATTGCTGTAAATTGATATAATTTGCTGAACATATCCGACTGTTCTAGCTGTTCTGTTATTCTTTCTTACTTACACTTAGTCATTGTATCTACATTATGGATATTTATTTATCAAAAATCTCATTGTTACAATATCATTGCAATATCGATCTCTAGGTATTAGGTAAAAATATCCCTTTTTCCATATCGCCCATCACTATATCAGATCACTGTACACAGCCGTGGATCTTTATTAGTAGTCAAGATGACCTTTATACACTTGCGTTTCTACAGAATTGGGCTACCACAGGGGTCCTCCTAAAGGGAAAGTTCATCCCAACATCAAAAATACTTATTTTTTTCTGTAACCTGGAGTGCTATTTATCAATCTAGATTGTTTTGGTGTGAGTTGCCGAGTGTTGGAGATATCGGCGGAAGAGATGTCTTCCCTCTCCCAAGTGTAATGGAACTAGATGGCACTCGGCTTGTGGTGCTTAAAGTGTCTATACAGTTCCTATATAAAACTGCTTACAACAAGGTCTGTGGATTATTGTGAGTAACTGGGTCTTGACTTCTAGAAAGAGACATTGCTGTTGAGTTTTTCCAAATGTATTTTTGGCGCTTTGAGCACCACAAGCTGAGTGTCACCTAAATCTATTATATTTGAGAGAAGGCGGACATCTCTTCGGCCGATATCTCCAACACTCGGCAACCCACACCAAAACAATCTTGATTGATAAATAGCACTACAGGGAAGAGGAAAAAAATATATTTTTGATCTTGTGATGAACTGTCTCTTTAAATCCATATTACATACAAATCAAATAAATCTTAAAGGGTAAAACATTTTATTTATGTATTATGTAGTTATGCATGAACACACTAGAGATCCTAGGGACAGTCAGTGTTCTTAACATTTCAGTGCCAAAAGTAATCAATTTTTAGTATTCTTCACTCTCTTTTTCGCGATTATTTCTCGGTGTATGTGCACATCATTCAAAAGCATTAATTATCAAACAAGCTATCCAATATTTCAGGACACAAGACAAATTATAACTTTAATTTGTTCCTCACGGTGTCTATGAATTCAATTTGTGGTTTTGAAACATTTCTCAGTGCTGTCTCAGTCTGTCACCTCACCTCAGTGGACTATGAAATTACTTCTCATAACCTGAACAGAGCAGCTTCCTTCTTTTCCACAGGTGTGGTCAGATCTCTCCACCTCAACTTTAATCCTTCTCAGCACTTTGTTGTCTGCCTGACACAAGTCAGAGAGCAGGGACATTTGGTTGACCAAATAACACAATCAGAATAACCAGTAATGAAGCCTTTGGCCGAAACACTCTCACTTTCTAACTATGAATGGAATTAGTAGATTTAATCATTTTATTGTAATTAACATATTTTCCACAGTTTTGTCTCCCCAGCACTCTTTCTTATCAGTTAACTGAGCAGATTTGGCTGTTATCAGACTTTTCCTCAACACATGCACAAGTGTATGTGCTAATTGATCTCGGCAGGCTGCTAAGATTTACTCTTGCAGACTGAGATTCAACAGAACACATTGTTCCAGCAAGTAAAAAAAAAAAAAGAAAAAGAAATGTGCAAACTGTGGCTCGCATGTTAATCAAATTTAGACAGAAAAGATGAGGGCTCGGAGTCTTACAGCTTCAAGTATTGTTATGGAACAACCACCATGTGCAGGATGTACTCAAACCAGATGTTCATGTCTGTGTTTCTACAGCGAGACTTATAGTATAAAGAACAACTCTATTCTGAGAACGGCATGTTTCAGCCTGCAGCCCTCATCAGGGTCATTTAGGTGATGTCTCACTAAAAAGTTGTTCTTTACACGGTTCTGGAGTTTTGACCTCCTTAGTCTATTTCCCTTTTCCACGCACCACTGAGAAATGTGTACTCTAATGTTTCTGCAGTGATCTCATAAAACTCCTCACTGAATAGAGGTCAATGTGTTAATTAATCGTTTTAATAAATGTTAAATTAATTATTCATTAACTCCTGAACCATGGACAGGCAACAGTGTACCATGGGGATTTTTCACGTTTTCCTTTAATTGAAACACTGACAGATTTCAACCCAAATATTAGAAGCTGAGTGAAAGCAGCTGTTGGAACCTTTTTTTGGAAAGAAAACCAGTAGTGTCCAAGACCTCTAAAGCATATCAACGTTATCCATCCATAAACATTTTGTTCAAAGAAAAAAAAAAAGACAGGATAATATGTAAGGGATAATGTACAACAAGTGGATTATTGTGGGATGCATGACCTTTAGGAGAAGCGGAGGGGTCTTGAAACACCCTGAGGGTTTTAATTTTGCAATTATGACACGCTCGCTGCACATTATCCTGCTTATTACATGGCTGCTAACTAAATAAATCAGTCATTTTTACAGAAAATATCGATTAAAAATGATTTTATTGATTAGAAAATGTTTTTTATTGCTTCCACCAAGTGTGTAATTAGAACTGATGTAACTACCAAGTGTTGTAATTTGCAACAGAATTCAGTATTTAACAAAGTCTTGAAATAAAAAGGTATGACAGCACATTGTCTTTTTTTTTTTTATATATAAATGCTAATTGCATGGGTTAAAATCATGACTTCTTCCCAACACATCCATTAAATTCCTGCACTGTGTGAATCTAAATGTCTGTAGTTCTCTGCCTCAGTGATGAGAAATATAATACCCTATACACATTCACTAGTTTAATCTTTAACAAGGATATATATATATATATGTATATATATATATATATATATCTCCTTGTTTTTTGTTTTTCTTATAAGTTGCAGCAAAAAACCCCAAACAATACTTTGAGGCATCACCTGATGTAATGCAGTCCTAAATTAATGAATTGTCTAGAATTAACATAAATGCTTGTTCGCCATTTTAGCTTGAGTCAAATAATGAGAATGCACCAGTGTGACTTCTGTTTGTTTAGATTATTTTATGTCTTATCATAACAAAGCAATGCGGAACATTAAATGCCTATTTAAACCAAATCATTTCAGTGGATATTTTGCCACTAGATGATAGCTGTAATATTTGCTTTAATACAAGTAACACCTGTTTTGCAGCATAATGAAGTACAGTAGGGAGATTGTGCTGTAGTTGATTCACATGTGGATGTTCCTTATTATAATCCCCAGGTTTAGGTGGGAGCTTAGTTGCCATGGTTACTCTACATCTGTGTGCATTTGAGTGACATAAAGTGGTGAAATTAATTTGAAAGAAAAAAGCTTCAATAAAATCCATTTGTGCAAAATGAAAAGAACAATGTTATTTGGGCAAATGTCTGTTTAAAGGACTAAATGTAATTTCCTAAATGAGAAAAAATAATTATAGCTTCTGAATGCCTTCAGTAATGTTGTGCAGTTTTAGGATAAAAAGTCTCTTTTGTTATTGGAGTAACAAGTCCAGGGTAAAACATATTTGCTCTCTATGAAAAAGTTTGAGAAATGTTATTTATATTTTTGTTGTCTTTTATGTGAAATCTTCAGGATCAACCAATCAGAGTAGCCAAAATAGACAAAGCTCACGCCGCAGGAAAAGAGCGGCCACCTCCAGACCTGAACGGGTTTGGCCTGAAGGTGTTATCCCCTATGTCATCAGTGGAAACTTCAGTGGTAAGTAACAATGATTTATTGAACCCCTTAAACAAAGAATATATTTATGTTCATGATGTGATGTAATGTTGCTGCAGAAAATAAAATATTGAGACATCATGTTTAACTGAGAATAATTTCTTAAAATGAATAAGAAATGTACTGCTGCAGAGGTGGGAGTAAGTCACACGTGAGCAAGTCTCAAGTATTTACCTTTAAGTCTCAAGTTACTGTGGTGAGAATCAATCCAGTCAAGTTGAGTCACAAGTCAAGTCATGAAATTCTGATGATCACTAGCCAATAAGTTAATAAATGAGCTAAAACAACACATTTGCGTACCTTTCTTTGTCAGTTTTCTATTGATGAATGAAGCTGGATGTTGTGGTGATTGTGTTTTTTTGAACTGCAGACCTTGAATACCACTCTACTCTTCCTACTACCACCATCGACAACATAATTTCTCAAATCCAAATTTTATTATTTTTAGACTATTCCCCTCCATGATAGCTATCTTGTGCAATGAGACATGTATGTAAAAGTATTTCCCCACAAGCCACCATTATGAGACACCTCTGTAAAAGTGGTGACAGGACACCTTGAACTGCAGACAAGGTCAACTCAGACTCCTTTCCATTATGAATTTTTGAGCCGTGGATGTTTTATATTTGCAAAACTTTCCTTGAGCTGAGAAAACCGATAAAAAAATCTGTGACGTCATCAAAACATAAAGTCTGTGAGACAAGCGGGAACTCGCAGATTGGGCTGGAAAAAAACAATGTGGGCTGCATACCGCTGAAGTAAAAGTGAAAGCTAGAAAACTTTTTTGTGTGTGTGCCAGGTGAGCATCAAGGAATGAAAAGACGCCATCAGAGCATACAGTTAAAATCTATGACAAGGGATGCATGCTTCTGGATTTTTTGCTGATATAACAGATATCAGATCCAACAGATACTGATACCAATATATCCACTTTTTTCTCCACCTTATTTTGGTGATAATCTCTGATGTAGTGGAATTAACATCATATTATGCATACTCCTATTGTGATGGAACCCCAGCATATGGAGACATAATATACAATGCTTTTCACCGTATGTAATATTAATTCATTGAGCAAAATAGGAAATATGACACAAGTCCCCCACCTCTGCACTGCTGTAACATGTCCTCTAGTCATGGCACTTTGGTAAAGTTTATATAATGGTAGTTGTGTTGGATAATTGTTACAAAGCTAAATAAATAAAACAAGAGTGTAAAACTTTATTAGACATCATTAAAAATAGAAAAGTTGGCATTAAGACATCTCTATCCAACTCTACATCTTAAAGCTGTTTCTAGCTGCCTTGGTTTCTATTCATTTCTCCTCTTCTATAAAATGTGTGTGCTTTTGTCAGCTCCACTGATCTCATCCTCTCTGTCATCCTATTCAGGCAGCCAGCGGGCGATATTCCGCCAAGCCATGCGGCACTGGGAGAAGCACACCTGTGTGACCTTTATTGAGAGAACGCAGGAGGAGAGCTATATTGTCTTCACCTACCGACCATGTGGGTGAGTCAGTGGGGTTTTTAGCTCCCACATGAAGCAAGCGAACAATGGTCGGCCTCTGTTGAGCCTTCGTTATCTACAGCTAATTATTTAGCGCCTAAGCACTTTCCCTTGCTTCCTCCTCAGCAGCCTTTCACCATTGTTCTTCCTCTCTGTTCGCAGTTTCTGTGTAAGTTGTTATTTCAGCCTCCTACCAGTCCTGAGAGAGTCGGCTATTCAGTGGCCAGGAATGTTTCCCGTGCCTCATCATCGCACTGCATCAGTCACTGAGCACTTGTGTCAAACATGGCATACTGAACTGCATCCAAGGGAGAGACTTCCTCCTGTTTACTGCTCTCCACTAAAGTTAGGCTCAGTGTCCACTCAGCGTTTCCTCTTTAACAGATACTCAGGGGACGTGCTGGTTGTGGCTCTTGTTGTTGCTAAGCGACTATTGACAACCTGTTTGGACGTGCCAGGCTCTTTTATTTAATGATGAAATATTTTTTAATTAAAGCACTTGCTGCTGATGGGAACACAAACTGGTGCAACCTATTAATTTGAGATTTGGAGGGAAAAGAGGCCATAGCTGTTGGGAGACATATTAGAGAGGCTCCCAGGGGACACACAAACCTAAAATGTTCCCATGTTTCAATCTCACACAGATTTAAACCACAAGCTGGAACCATTATGTCATTACACACAGTGTACCTCTCCCACTGATATGCATCACTCAACACAAACTGCCTAACAGAAAGCGGATGCAGCTCATGAAACTGAGCTTTTTCCAGCCAACTGTTGATAGCCATTTTTAGCCTGGTTACTGGCCTCCTGAGCAACAGGGATGACATTATCCACGCAGGCGGCAGCGGTTAGCAGTGGGAATGCTTGACTCTGCTGCATATTCAGCAGGCCCCCATCTGTCCTGTGCAAAGTTCAAGGCGTGTCTCAGGAGAGCCTGGCCTGGCTCGCAGTAATTAGAGAGCGGCTGTCTGGCCCACAGGGCCGTGATGTGTGCCCGTCCTCCCAGACTCCCACACTGAACCTTTCATGTCACGCTGAGATGGAGCGCTGCAGCCGGCCAGCTTCCACCGTCACTCTGAGCATTTGCATTGGCAGACGCATGAATGAATGTCACTGCTGTATGTGTGGATGACGGGTCGCCTCGTACAGCACTCTCATAAAACAGACCAGAGGTTGTTGAGATGATGTTGTTCTCTTTACAAGCTTCATTATATATGCACAGAACATGTTAAAGTATAGGAGCCAGAGACGCATTCCTTCTTCCTCTCTCCAGGGAAACATGAATTTTTTGGGCTCCCTCCCTGTATTTCCCACTTGCTTGTGAGTGTTTTTTTTTTGTAATTTACTAAAACATCGAATCGAGAGTTTGTAAACGCTGCCTCTCTGTGTGTGTCTGCGTCTGGCTGTTGGTTCATAGGTGCTGCTCCTATGTGGGTCGGCGTGGAGGGGGCCCTCAGGCCATATCCATTGGGAAAAACTGTGACAAGTTTGGCATTGTGGTGCACGAGTTGGGTCACGTGATCGGATTCTGGCACGAACACACGCGGCCTGACCGAGACGAACACGTCAGCATCATCAGGGACAACATTCAACCAGGTAGGAGTCTCAAGAATCCCTCAGCAATAATGTAAGAGATACGCAGCGAGAGGCAAAATAATAAAAGTTTGCACACACAGAAAATCTGAGCTGAGATGGTAAAAACCAAAAAAAAGGCTCATCTTCGGCCTGAAAATGTTTATAAAACTGGTCAACAGCATATAAACAGCTGACAGTCAGTATCCAGGCCAGCTTTTTAAAATTCTTGTCTGTGAAATATCACATTTTACAACCATTATCTCCTTAAAAACATGAAATATTACTGTGATTTATCAGCTGTGTCTTGTAGCCTTATTTTATGATACATTTTCGGGAAGAGAAGAACTGTATTCACCTTTGACATACATCCATAAGGTTGCACAGTATGACTCAGCTTCATATTTCAACTGTGCTTTTCCATTTTTCCTTCCGCAGGACAAGAGTATAACTTCTTGAAGATGGAGCCGGGGGAGGTGGACTCTCTGGGAGAAGTCTATGACTTTGACAGTATCATGCACTATGCCAGGAATACATTCTCCAGGTAGGAGCCGAGCCAAGTTCCACTCCATACGCCCCAGACATGAAACTAGCCTTAGATCAAGTCAGGCCAAGCTGTTTCCCCACTCTACTGCAACCTTTTAAACCATTATCTTTATTTTCCATCCCTGCTCTTAGAGTTTTATGAGTATATAGATCTTTAATGCACCAGATCTGTGTCTATGGGCTGCTGCTGAGTAATGTGGCAGGATTCCCAAAGACAAGAATGAAACACTTAATTCTCCCCAATAATAACTCACTAGAAAACCAGCATGTAGCCTGAGGACATCGAGTTCAGAAAAGGCTCACTGTACTTTGAGTGTCTGTCTTGGATCTGAATTGTTCCCTCGCTGTTTTGAGTTCATGTGCAAAGAGATAGAAACTGGTTTCTTGGGAGAAGGTGGGTCTTTAGTGGATATTTATAAAGTAGCTCCTACAAAAAGCTTCTATTTTCAACTAAGGACTCTTTTGGCTCCACTTTTTTTTTTCAACAATTGGTGTTCATATTACACGGGTCTTTGGGGAGACTGGAGGAGCACAAATGCGATTTATGTAATATTTGGAAAAGATTAAGTTGCTTATTGCTGTAATGGAAATACTGAGGGTCAAAGAATAATACATGTGATGCAAGTTGTAGCAAGAAATCTGACGGGTCTTTTTCCATTTAGCTTCTTTCTTTTGGACCCAGAGTGGATCAGACTAGATTTGTCAGTTTCACATCTAGCGTACACTTTCAGTGTCATTGTGGCCTCTGCAGCATTAGCAGTTCTGAGCAGTGGTTCAAAATGATTAAAATACAACATCTCTGGAAGACGTAAAAATTGTTCATATTATCTATTTTCCTGCAGATTGAAAGCCAAATCTTTGTAGCCATAGTGAAAGTGTTTGTCTGGGACGTGCCAGCTCCTTCCCACAGCCTGTTCAAATTAAGACTCTTCTCCTCTGTCGGTTCCTGCTGCTTTTGCAGCAGTAGCAGCCCCAGTAAAGCAGCATCGGTCCTGGGGCTGAGCTAACGCAGCAGCAGTAGCCTTGCTTCATCATGACAAAATTTCCGTGCACCACTTTCAAGGCTATGTGGAGCTTCTTGTAAAATGTGTGCTTTTACATCATGAACCACCTCATTATGCTCCTTAGGGCTCTTTGAAGAGGCTTTGGTGATTAGCAGCATGATGTTTACTCTACACGACTGCAGGGACTCCGAGAGCAAAGCCCTTCAGCACCTCCATAGCACTCAGGTGTTATAATACAAGCCTTGCTACTAAATGTCGTCTGCACTGCTTGCACAATTAGGGTCAACCGCTAATAATCACCTACATATGGTAAGGGAATGGAAGACTGGAAATTTTATTGTCTCAATTAATGTTTCCCTTGTGTTTTCCCTCATAAAGGAAACTTTCTGCCAACTTTCTAAAGCTCTCCAGGCTCAGTAAATAACTTCACGTGACTTTAAATCTTTGGACAGTGGGAAAAAAACTGATGAACAGGCACAAATGGCTAAACTGTGAGGACACAGATGAAACCAAATTTGTTGATGAATTAGCTGAATAGTGGAAACATGCTGCATAGACAAAGTTCTGTTTGTAAAAGCAGAAGTGTAAATGTGTCACGCTTACTTAACACTAAATTTTGCCACCAGCTGACCTCATTCCTTGCTCCCTGTTAGATGCTACAGGAAGCTGCTCCAGATGTTGTGCTGCCATTCAGCTCTACATAGGGGTGTTGCGGCGTCATAGGAAAGGTCTTACCAGAAAAAGGCCCACGACAAATACAAATACTTACTCTAGCCATCCGAAGCTGCGGTTGATTTGAAGTCTTTTTTACCAGCTGGGTGACTGCAGAAGCCAAAATAGACCTCTTGGGAGAAATTGACTCAGATTCAGCTTGTGAGTCATCATTGTAATTACAAAAGCATCACTACGCTCACAGCAAAGTGGCTTTTTGACAACCTGTCCATGTACATTAAATTATTTTGTAAGCTCTGACAGCCAAACTTTACATAGAGTTGTGTAAATGTTATGGTTACCTCCTACAGCAATTTGCAGGATATGACTTCAGTTTTGTGTGTGAAAACTGCATTTCGCCCCTCGCCTCTAGTGCATAGATAAACAGATCTGGGAAACTTTCAGACAGCTGCAGAAACAGTCACTTCAATTATGCAGTGCTCTACCTACAGTAGGAGTAGTTTTGACAGCCTTCAGTGAGCAAGAGTGGGTGTAATGTGATCTATGGGCAGCAGAAAATGAGGTAACCCAGACTATGATCATTACTACCTTACTCTGATATGAGAACCAGCTGCTGGCTGTCCTTTTGTTCTTACCTGGTGCTCTATGACCACGGTATATATACATTTCTCTTCATCCTCCCCACCACCCGCTCTCCCATGCCCTCTGTTACTCTCTTAGCGTATGGGCCTCTTCCCAAGTCAACTGCCATGCTCTTGCGGCAAACAGATTCTGGGAAGGAGAGAGGGAATCTTTGTCTAAACGGAGGCTGCGGCTGGGTGTAGGCCAATGTACAGAAATGCCTGTCTGACCCTGTGCATCTAAAGTGTAGGTCAAAAAAGCAGTTAACACAGAATGGAGCTGAAACATTGCACAATCTTTGGCATAATTTGATTTTGTTAGGTTTAGTGTTTAGTACTTTGCAGGAAAATGAGGGAAGAGAGAGGCATAGAATAACATCTGGTATGATATAACGTGAAACATTATCCTCCAAACTCCTTTTATCAACACAACCTTTTCTCTCTAGTGGGCTCTTAAGTCACAGGATCCTTTTGTGAACTGAACAAAGTCCACTGCAGCTGATAAATTGTTGCACTTTTCAAAAAAAGAGAGGTGTTTTTAGAGGACGGTTTTATCTCATATTGGATTTCCGTCGGCTCAGCTCTTAAAAACAGGATATTTATCCAGTTGCTGTCACTCTTACGTTAAGATTTGGGCTTAACCTCATGATCCTCTAAATTTGTGGTATGCACTACAGCCTGCTGCACAATGGAAGCAGCCCTGCCCTAAAGTATGTTTATGCCGGGTAATCCGCCCTGTTCTGTTTTCACTCCAGCACTCGCCTCTGCTGCTATCCGAATTCGTGGAACTGTGTTGATCAATAGACTGTTTAGACACAAGAGAGGAACGGCTGCCACTGCCGGGGAATATTTCACAGAGCTGTATTAGCAGACAAGGGGCTCCTGTTAGCTTTTCACAAGTCATTCCAAGCACTTCTTCTTGAGCGCTGATTGGCTGATTTACCTGTGCCAGTGTCGCTCTTTGTTACGCCATTATTAACCAGGGTGTTTGCTCGGTGTTTTACAGTAAATCACCGTGGGAAGCCAGGGCCTTTGCTGCGGGTGTTCGGAAGATTTCATGGCTTGTCTTGATGTTGTGCCGTGTCTCCTGGGGACAAGCAGGGCTGATCCCCATGCTTTTTGTCTGGGGTGTGTTACCCGACCCCACAACTGTGCCTGTCCCCCCCTGTCCTTTGCTCCAGAGATATTTTTCGGGACTGCTGGATGGAGCAGTGCCAACTCAAATAGAGACCTGCCAGTGTGCCCTTTGTCTGCTCTGACACTGGCTGGAGTGGCGTTTTTCACCGACAGCCAGCATACGGGCTCCTGGAAGCTCACAGACAGGCAGGCAGAGTCTAAACTGTTAGCTCAGGCTGCTCTGTTTGCACATGCCTGGCGTTGATAGGCATGTCACCATGGGAACAGCCACGGAGCCAGGCCGTTGCTCGCCAGTACTTGGAGGAAAAATGGAGATGATAAACTAGCAAAGTGTCAAGTGAGACAGCAGTGTGAAAAGAGTTTTTCTGTCCTTACTGTTCTATTCTGCCATTTTTTTAAAGCTACGTGGATGCTTTACCTGATCATTTTTTACAGTTTTCATTTTGGACTGTGTTCGCGTCCCTACTTTTGCAGATTATGCTATTTATTTTGATCACACAGTACCTCTGGAAAAGCGTTTAAGCTTTTAGTTTGGGTCCATCTGCAGGGCAGACGTGTGTGAGTGTGAAGAATGATGTCACTGTTAACCTCAGAAGCAGAGTGTGTGACCTCGACCTCAAAGGAAGACTTTGATAAGTTACTGCAACTGCCCATCTGTTGCACTTTTAGCCAGAGACGATTAGATTTAAAAGAATCAGAAAGTAAACATCATGGATTTAAATAAATAAATAAACAAAACACACACTTGTACATTCATATGTGTCGCTGTCTCGATCATATGTGTCGCTGTCTCGATCATATGTGTCGCTGTCTCGATCATATGTGTTGATTGAAAAAACATTTAAAAAAATAGTTGAAATAATTTTTTTAAAAT
Source organism: Plectropomus leopardus (assembly GCF_008729295.1). Taxonomy (NCBI): domain Eukaryota; kingdom Metazoa; phylum Chordata; class Actinopteri; order Perciformes; family Serranidae; genus Plectropomus; species Plectropomus leopardus. The sequence continues at coordinate 13,696,106 of NC_056468.1, forward strand.
AAGATAACACAGTGGCTCTAATTTGCCTCATTAGAATGTGATGATGGGCCAAGTGGAAAAGTGTATCAGCCACTTCCCGATTGGTTACTCATTAAAAGAGTGTTTATTTGTAGATAAGAGGTGTTGTTAATGTTTTAATTGTGTAAAGTTTATTACAGTACAAGCAGCAGCCGGGACAGGATCATGATAATACTCTTGTGTCCACATAGGTGTGGGTGTGCATGCTCATGCAGCGACAGCAATAGAACGCTTCATGCTGCCAAATTTAACTGGTGCCACATCTCATTACAAGCAGCCTGTTAGCATTTTATCTTTTAAGTGGAAGAAATATTGAAACATTTCACGAGATTCAGGTTTTACAACAGAAATCTCAACTGTATTTCATCATTTTCTGAAAGCAAACGGATATCGGTGTTTGAGTTACTGGGTTTAAATCTCTGTTTAAAAGCTTATCCAAAGTGAAAATGAAAATGAGCTCTCCATGCCCCTCTTGTCTGTTGGATTTCAAATTTTTTCTACGAAACAACCACATTTTGTTTGGCTCAGTCAAGAATGGCAGTACTCATTTTCGCTGTGGTATTTAGAAGACTCAATCCTTTAGAAACCGTTAATAATAACGCTGACAGTGATTGAACTGCACTGTTCGATGGTAAGTCACTTAATCCTTGAGCAAACGTGTTTTGTGGCGTGCATGCATGTTGGAGTAGTTATCAGGATTGTGTGCATGCCGTGTGGGTTTCATGCGACATTAACATTGGTCCCTCCTGCTGAATTACAGAGGCATCTTCCTGGACACCATCCTGCCACGCTACGATGTGAACGGAGTGCGACCACCCATTGGCCAGAGAACCAGACTGAGCAAAGGGGATATCGCACAGGCACGCAAACTCTACAAATGCTCCAGTAAGACCAAAATGACAGATGCTGTCTGCTATGGGTTTTTCCTGTCTATTTTTGCATGTGTGTGTAACATAGCCCTGAGAGACAGAGAGAGGTCTGCAGCTCCTCCTGCCTTCCTGCCTGGATGCAGCTCACACTGGGTGGAAATAGCCAAGCATCCACTATTGATGTGGTGTGATTCCTTGGCTACAGTGTCCGAGACTCCCAAGCTGGGCGGAGTGTAAACACTACCCAGGGACAGGAAGTTTGTCATCACTCTGTCCCAGATGGACGCAGAAGAACAGCTGGTCTAAAATGATTGTTGGGAACAACCCTGGTGTCCGCACATCACAACATGTGCATTTTAAACTGTGAGGCTATACACTAAGGAGAGTTACATAAGCCTGGCACTTTTCCGAACCACTCACTTTGTTTATGATTCAAGAGAGAAAGGATGCTGTAGAAGTAAACATTTTATAGATGTTTAACAGATGTACATTGAGCTAAGCCTTCTGCTGAATAGATTTGATGTCAGACAGTTAATTGTAGGTCAGGCTAGGATGGCTGAGCTGTCAGCCTCACATTGAAGCTCAATGAATAAACAAAGTGATGGTCACAAGAGCTGGACCAGCCGGTGCGGTTTAGCATAGAACTGGAAATCCGAACCTCAGATCCATATGTGTCTGTGCAAGCGTTTTGTCTCTTTCTTCATGACAATTCCTGTCTCGTGATTAAGAAACGGACTGAATGATGTGACGCACGTTGTGGGGGATAAGGTGCTGAGTCTCCACATGTTCTTGGAAAAAAAACATTCTTAAAGAGCCACGGATCTCCCATTCATGCAGCATTCCTGGGAGCGTTTGTCATCCCCGGTGTGTGCCTGAGAGCTTGTTAATGGTTTAGTACTGGCAAACCTCTGCCAAGCATTATTACACAACTCGTAGCCCAGGGCTCCTCGTTTTATTGCTTACACACAAACCTCTAGGGGAGCCATGAACGTGAAGAGTCGGGGAGGGGGAGATGTTTTCATTGCTTCTTCAAAATGCAACCCGAGGTAAAGATAACACAGAGTAATAATGAATTCATGCACAGTCCTCAAGATGGACAACTGAAGATACGATCTACTCTCTGTCATTTCCTCTCTGTCTTAATTAAACGCATCTTTCCCCCACTTGGCATGAACCTCCCTCAGCCGCTCCGCAAGGCCGTGCACGGTGTTTGGAATCAGTCCTTGCACACTTGCACACTTTAGTTTTGCCAGTCAAACTGAAGGGTGCTTTTTCACTGGCAAGGCGTACATAATGCATCACATCCTCCAGAGGGCTGGGTTATTTATAGTGGGCCTGGTTTATTTTCAGAGGATGCTCAGAGAAAGCGTCTCACACTCTTCTACTCCTTTGTGTGATCATCATCTGGAGTAGGTAGGGAGGGGTGAGGCGTGGGGTTGTGGGTGAATATTATCAGCAGATGTGCCTTTGAACATAAAAGAGCTGCCCTTTACTTCACATTCGGTGTTATAATTCCAGCATCAAGCATCTGTCTCTGCAGCGACGTTTCAGGGGATTTACTTCAGAGCTGATGTGTGTTTATAGCTTGAATTAGTGGCTTAGGTGTTTTCGGGCACAAACTAATTGGCAGTGCATCATGCTCACGGCTCAGGCCTTACATGTGGAAGTGTGTATTTGTGCACAGGATGCGGGGACAGTTTGCAGGACAGCAGCGGCAACTTCTCCTCTCCTGGCTTCCCCAATGGATACTCAGCCTACATGCACTGCATCTGGAGAATATCAGTCACACCAGGGGAAAAGGTATGAGCATAATGGAAAGTACCACATAGACAGTCTGTTTACATGGATGAGGTGTCTCTGTTACTTCTTATTTATCTTGACAGTGTCAGTAATCATGCTTTCTTGGTTTTTAAGATCATTCTGAACTTCACCTCCATGGATCTGTATAGGAGCCACTTGTGTTGGTACGACCATGTGGAAATCCGAGATGGGTACTGGAGGAAGGCCCCTCTCAAAGGTCAGTTTTAATGGAAGAATGTTTCACTGGGCACACAACGCTTTAAGGAATACTTCATCCCCAAAATGTCCATTTGTATATCAACTGCTCACCCCATGTTATGTTAAATTCATGAAGAAAACTTTTCTCGCACTACACTACACCCTAGAAGAATCCAAAAGCTGAGAAAATTCCTGATGAAATAAAGTGCGAAGGGGCCGCATTCACATAACTATATCAAAACATCCATTTACAAACTCTCACACAACTAATGCAGTATAATCCAAGTCACATTTATCCACTTGCTCAGTACTTCCCAAACAGCCCTTTCCAACTAAACTAGAAGCAAAACTTGCCTATGCACACTTCCAGACCTCTCCATTGACAGAAACAGTAATTTTACCTCACTGAACACAGGAGCAGCTGGTTCACTGTTGTCTCGATCAGTTAATTTGTTTTATTGTGACTTTGTTAAATCCAAACTAACTCTTAAAAATACCAAGTCACAAAATAACAAAAGCAAAATATCTGATCAAGGAAGCGGTAGACCAGCCTGTGTTCAGCATGGTAAAATGACTGTTTTTGTCAGTGGTGTCTGGCTGGATAAATGAGACTTTGATTATTTTGCACGAGTTGTGTAAGTGTTTAAACACATGTTTTGTATAGTTTTGCTGTTGTTATGTGTAGCCCCCCATAGTTTCAGTTTGTCAAAACTTTTCTCAGTTTTGAATTCTTTGTTCACTGTGGTAGCATCCAAAAAACAAAGTTTTCTTCACAATTTTTAATGCACAAGTTGAGCAATTGATACAAAAACAATAATTTAAGCGGATTAAGTATTTCTTTAATTTCATCATGAACTATGAAGAAAAAATAGGGAATGCTGTAGTGTGTCAAGAAACTTGTTAATGATGTTGAAAAAAAGAACAAATTGTATTATCATTTAATCTGATGGTAATTTTCTTGATTTAATTTACCACAAAATACATATATACTGCATATATATACACTACTGTGCAAAAGTCTTTGCTCTGACATTTTTGGTGTTTAAATGCATTGTTACATATCTAGAAGAATATGATTAAAACCTATCAATTCTTCAACGCGTTTTAGCGTCCAGCCTTCTTCAGTTCACTTCCGCTACCTTTTTTTGTTTGTATCTTAATAAAGTGATATATATATATATTCTCTCACATTGTGTGACTCTATGAAATGAAAAGCTGTGCAGAGGGAATTTCAGAGCTATCACAGGTGTCATGATAATCAAATCTTTGTGTGTGTCTTCACCTGTGACCCAGGTCGTTTCTGTGGTGATAAGCTGCCTGAGCCAATCATTTCCACTGACAGCCGACTGTGGATTGAATTCCGCAGCAGCAGTAACTGGGTGGGAAAAGGTTTCTCCGCCGTTTATGAGGGTAAGCACCCATTCCACGACCTCCGTGCACCCCATTCCAGCACGCCGCTCAGCTGACTGAACGCATGGCCAGTCACACATCCAACAATGTGCCTAGAGGCTGCAGTAATATCCACAGTTTTTGGCTCCCCTACTGCTGATGTGTCAGGCACTTTACGCTGCATTAATCAGATTTTGGCCAGCCTTCACACTCGGCTCCATTGTTTCCAGACTGTGCAAAGGGACGATGTGTGTTAGTGTGTGCAGGAGCTGGTGGTGGAGGCATTTCAGCTAATCCACATTGCGTAAATCAGAACAGAGAGCACACGTTTTGTTATGTTTTCTTCAGAGGCATGTGCTGATGATATTGCTATCGAGGGAGCTCAGTATCGTTTTTTTATTGTTTTTACTGTCACATGCAGCCATCTGTGGTGGGGAGGTGAAGAAAGACAACGGCCAGATCCAGTCCCCCAACTACCCTGATGACTACAGGCCCAACAAAGTGTGTGTGTGGAAGATTACTGTCGCTCAGGGCTACCACGTAGGCCTTACCTTCCAGTCTTTTGAGGTAAAACCCCAGTCCTTTTTTTCTTATAAATTTTGTGAATTTTATAACAGATTTGGAGTTTTTTTTTCTGATGTTTAATCTCAAACCCTCTTACCTTCCTCAGATTGAGAGACATGACAGTTGTGCCTATGACTACCTGGAGGTGCGTGATGGAAACTCTGAAAACAGTCCCCTATTGGGCCGCTTCTGCGGTTACGACAAGCCAGATGACATCAAAACCAGCTCCAACCAGCTGTGGATGAAATTTGTTTCAGATGGCTCTGTCAACAAGGCTGGCTTTGCTGCCAACTTCTTCAAAGGTCAGAGGTTATGGGTTGTAAATTCTTAAGAAAGTCAGCATCTGTTTATCTGACATGCTACAGAAATACTTCTGCCTTTATCTTTTATCCATTTTAAGTTAATTTTGGATATTTTTGTTTCCCCGTTGGGTTCTGTGTGACCCTCTCTGCCTGGCTCTGCTGTTGTTTTGGGTTTGTGTTTTTTGCTTGTAAGCCGCCGAGCCGGGGGGCCGGCAAAAAGGGTCCTAACATATCTTTGTGTTTTCAGAGATGGATGAGTGCTCCAAGCCGGACAACGGTCGCTGTGAGCAACGCTGTGTCAACACACTAGGCAGCTACAAGTGTGCCTGTGACCCGGGCTATGAGCTGGCTGCTGACAAGCGCAGCTGCGAGGGTAAGTACAGGGAGAAAAGTCACCAGCCCTGCTCACCATGTAATTTACATGCTAAAGCACTTTACACAGTTAGCCACCCAAATACAATAAGTACAGTCATGCCTTAAAGCCAGTAAAGATGCCAACAACGATGCTTGTGGTGGTCGGGCACTAGCTGTTAAAGATCTGAGTCACAACAATGCAAGCATTATTTTTATCTCAAATTACATGTTGTTTAAGAGCTAACTACTAGTACACAAGCTGTACAATATTTGGTTGACCACTTAGCCACTCTCTGCGCCTATGAATCACAGCTATCACTACAACTTTGCTACATGCACCAATATTCAACTCATGCTTTATATCTTTTTGCTTTTGTAATAAATATAGAGCAGAAAAAAATAATTAGATAAAATAATTAGACTGAAGATTCATGAAAAGAAAGAGTATAAGGTTGAATACGGTAAGTCTTATGCATTAAGGATAAATGAATGCATTGCAATTTCAAAAACTATGATGATATATGCACTGCAAGTAGGAATCTCTTGGCACATCATGATCCAGATTATTAGAGCTATGATGCAATTATAAAACAATTGTCGATACATAGTGATGCATCAAAATTTTTGATATCCACACAATTCATTTTTTTCCTCACGTTTGGGCTATTTGCTACTTTTAAAACAAAGTGTATTTGTCATGATTTATAATTAAAATGCAACCCCAATTCCAAATAAGTTGTAACAATGAAAATAAATACAAAACGGAAATATTTGGTAATCCTTTTCGACATACAATGAGGCAAACAAGCATTCAACATGCAAATATATTTTCATTCCATATTTTTTCACTGCAGCTGTTCACATAAAATTTAGACCAGACATTGGCATTAACTCAATAAAACTACACTGAAAAAGAAAACATAACATTTCAGTCCACAAAAATTATGTGCAATAAAGTGCACTTACACAAGAAAAACGTATTGAACACACAAAGTGAAATTTATTTCACTTAGTTGGAGAAGCCGTTTGCAATGCCAGCCTCAAGACGTCTCCTGATGAAGACATTCATCTCGCAAAGCATTCAGATGGGATTTTGGCCCATTCCTCCACACAGTCTTTAAATCTTGAAGATTTTTGGGAAATTCATGTATGAATCTTGAGTAGAAACCTCTGTCACAACCTTTTTTGGAAAGTTTGTCATTTTTGAACATTAAATATCTTTTACTGTATTTAGTTGAATAAGTGCCAAAAAAGGATTTGAAAATCGTTGCATTCTTTCTTTATTTATGTTTTGCACAGATTTCCCAAGTTTTTGTGTTCAGGTTGTAAATAGATTAATTTACCCGCAGTCGGATTTTATATATCGGTGGTTACTCACGCTCAGCCGATTCTCACTTGATCTCAAAAAGCAGCCTAGCTTAGATTTAAGACAAAATGCACATGTTTATGACTGTTACGTTTCACCATATAATTGGTTCTGCCATAAGCCTAGTCTTAACAAAATTGTTACATAATGTCGAGAGCTGAGACGTAATCTTTCAAGAGAGATCACTATGCATCTAAGAATCCATTTTTCGCCCACCCCTAAAAAGCTCTCACATAAACAGTCCAATAGAAAAATAGATTATGACAGCTAGCATTTGCATATTTTCCTCATTCTCACACCAACATTGCAGTCAGCTCTGCTTTGTACAAAATTGTGCAGTCAAGAAAATTGCATGTTAAAATAAGAAAGAAAGTAGTATTTCACAGTTATACCACCATTTACATTCAGAAAAAAACAAAAACATGATAGAAACGGGTGCCTGTCATATGTACAACACATAAAAATAACCAAGTATCGCAACTTCCACCACTCCAACATTTCACAAATATCAGCATCTAATAACTCTACAATCCATGTATCAACACAACATCTATTGCAGTTGGAGAGGATCAACACTGCATGTTATGTTTAGCTAAAAATAGCCAGGTGAGGAGCAACACCAGTTGTTGTAACGTGTGTATTGCATAACTGATACAAAGCCTCAGAGTCCTCACGGGCAGGTCAGGCAGTAATCGGGTTTATTCTCGACACAAGGGGATATTTCAGAGGGCTTTCACTTTAGCTGTATGGTTTGCGGCAAAACATTTGGAACGTGTCCTGTTGTAACATTTGGTCATGCAATTTGTTTTCTCTCTACACATCTGTATCAAGCTCTAAACTATTTGTCCTTGTCTCTTCCTGTGTTGTGTTTTCTGTCCAGCTGCATGTGGAGGCTTCATCACCAAGCTGAACGGGTCAATCACCAGCCCGGGTTGGCCCAGAGAGTACCCGCCAAACAAGAACTGCATCTGGCAGCTAGTCGCCCCCACGCAGTATCGCATCACTCTGCTCTTTGACGTCTTCGAGACTGAGGGCAATGACGTGAGCACTGGGGTTATTATGAATCGGCACTGGGTGGGTTTGTTCTGTGTTTGCTCTCTCTGTCACTGCAAAAGCCTCCCTGTCTTCTTCGTCTTTCATAATTAAAGCCAAATAAAGTGTCTCAGCCTCTTCACATTCTCTGTTTCTCTGCTCAGGTTTGTAAGTATGACTATGTGGAGGTGCGCAGTGGGCTGTCAGCAGACTCGAGGCTACATGGGAAGTTCTGTGGGGCAGAGAAACCAGAGGCTATCACCTCCCAGTATAACAACATGCGCATTGAGTTCAAATCAGACAATACAGTGTCCAAAAAGGGCTTTAAGGCGCAGTTCTTCTCAGGTGAGTTCTCTGACAGTGATGTGCAAGGCATCACAAGTATTTTTTAGTTGGTCACTTTATCAGCTTTGAAAGGAACAAGTCACCAAGGTTGTGTCCTCCGTGCCTCTTCAGACAAAGATGAGTGCTCTAAGGAGAATGGTGGCTGTCAACATGAGTGTGTCAACACCTTCGGGAGCTACAGCTGTCAGTGCAGGAGCGGCTTTGTGCTGCATGAGAACAAACATGACTGTAAAGAAGGTATTTCACCTCAAAGTCTCTTATATGGTCTCTCATTTATCCTTGTTCCTGACTTATATTTTGCAGCTGGTGATCGCATGCTTACTTAACACTTTGAGTCTGTTCCACATTAGCATGATACAGAGGTCTGCATTGACTCAGTCATGTCTTTTTACAGCTGGCTGCGATCACACTGTGAATAGTGTGAGTGGTGTCATCACCAGCCCCAATTGGCCGGATAAATACCCCAGCAAGAAGGCCTGCACCTGGGCACTCACCACCACTCCCGGCCACCGCATCAAAATCGTATGTGTCACTTCCTCCTGCTCTCTGGATAATTTCACTTGTCAGTCATGTATTTATGTATGTGCAGCTTATTTGTGTAACTGAATTGGTAAATCCAATGAGGACATCTGTGTTTACTGTGCTGCTGTCAGAAACTGTTATGTCATTCCCAAAAATGATGTGTGGCTCCCTCTTCTGTTATTATCGGTATGTTTTGTTGACTGTGTCACTGACATAAAGTAGATAATTTAATCAAAGTAAAACAGTCACCAACTTATAATATAGGAGTATGTGCACACCTCTGTGTCTAAATAATGATGCAAAAAATTGGAGATCATCGGAGACATCATTTAGTTATATATTTTATGTTAAGCTCTAGTTTACCTCTGCACTGAGAGAATGACAGTTTCCTCCACTCAGCTCATATAACTGTCAAGAGAATGTAATTTGCTTACAAAAAGATGACAGTACAAACCAAAATCAAAAATACATATTTTTCCTCTTCTCTGCAGTGCCATTTATCAGTCTAGATTGTTTTAGTGTGAGGTGCAGTGTTTGAGATATTGGCCGTAGAGATGTCTGCCTTCTCTTGAGTATAAAAAAATTCTCTCAGCACTTGGCTTGTGGTGCTCAAAGTGCCAAAAAATACATTTGAACAACTCAACAAGCAATGACCTGGTTAATCGCCAAACCTTGTTGTGAGCAGTTTTATTTTGAACTGTTTTCTTGCTCCTGAATTACACCCACCAGCCATGTCAACACATAGAAGGAAGCGTGCATCTACTCATGGACGAGAAGCTTCTGCTTGTGACAGTGCAAGATGAAAACACTAATGGCGTCCACCTCAGCTGAGGTGTAACATTAGCTTGGTCAGAGGTGCTTGGGAAGGAAGCAGTAGATGCATGTTTCCTTTCTGCATGGTGATACGGTTTGTGGGTGTATTTACAACTAGCAACAAGGTCAGTGATTAACCTTGAGTAACTAGGTCAGGATTTCTGGAAAGAGACATTAATGTTGAGTTTTTTGGTGCTTGGAGCACCTCAAGCCAAGCGCCTTCTAGTTTCATTATATTGGATAGGAGGCAGACATCTCTACGGCTAAAATCTCTAACAATGAGCAACTCACACCAAAACAATATAGACTGATAAATAGCACCAAAGGTAAGAGTAAAAGCATGGATTTTTTATTTTAGGGTGAACTGTCCCTTTTAAAATACTCAAAGTTTGATGTCACCCTTTTGTATTTGTAACACAATTCATCAAACATCTTGTTTTGTTGCAGGCCTTCAATGAGATCGACATGGAGGCCCACCTGGAATGTGCTTATGACCACATTGAGATTTATGACGGGCGAGATGGAAAAGCTCCAAGTCTTGGTCGCTTCTGTGGCACCAAAGAGCCTCCACCCATCACATCAAGTGCCAACAAGCTCTTCATCCGCTTCTTCTCTGATAACTCTGTGCAGAAGAAAGGCTTCGAGGCTTCCCACACTGCAGGTAAGAATAGACGCCGGTTACTCCGTTTCTCTTCCTGCTTAAGAAAAAAACACATAATAGATGGAATCCTTTTATTAAATTAATTAGACACATTTCAGGTCAGTTACTCACATATCAAACCTAATTTTTGTGTGTAATGCTTACAGTATTTAGTTAACCACCCTGTCGGAGAATGATCATGACTCATATCTAACTACAGAGCATATTAAAGAATCCTTTGTATCTCTATGACTGTGAAACCACAAATGAGCCAGAGAACATGTTCAGCAGCTATACTACAAAATATCTAACTCAGCTTTTTTTTTTCGGGATTATCTCTTTTATGTTCTTTCTTTCTTTCTTGCTTTCTTTATTTTATTGAAATGAGACATCTGCTTTGCTGAGACTGCTGACTGAGACAGCTGAGACTACTAGGGATGTAACAATCCATCGATGTGCATGGATGTATTGATTCAATGAGCAATGATCATATAACATCCATGCAAAGTGTAAACATCGATCCATGTCATCCTCTTTCAGGCGCGCCGTTATTTTGAAAGTCTGTGTCACGTTACACAGCATCCGACAGATGATGGCGAGCACTTAAGCAGCCAAGAGAAAGATGATGAGGATATATTACTATTATTCACTTGGGAATAAATCATCAGTGTGGAAATGATTTGTTTTCGGAGAAACTGCGAGTTAACAGACAGCGCACGTCATATGTAAACAAAAGCTGTACTGAGGAAAGAGGAAGTACCTGCAGGGCCACTTCACCCACTTCTTGCTAACATCCTGTTAGCTGACCTGTTTGAACAATGTTGACTGAAAAACGTGCATGTAGACTGAAAGTCATCTGCGCTGTTCTGTCGGGAGGTGCAGGGACTTAAACCAGCGGTGAGTAAGACAAAGCATAAATAATAGTAAACTGGTTACGTTATGAGTAGAGGAAAAGTCTGCTAGCCGCTAAGCTAATTTATGCAATGTAAAAATGCCATAGGCTTATGCTAATATCGTTAGCATGTTGTGTATGTGGAGGAAATGTGTCCTACAAAAGACAGTTGTTTTTTTCTGTGATCCTTGACAGTTATTATTGAGTTTTATACATTAATGAAAAGATCTTGTTGTTAATCCAGGTTTTGAGGATGCTGGGAGAAGTTTATCTTCAAGTCAGACAGCCTGAAGTTTTAGGAAAAAGATCATGGTTTGAATTACAATGAAAATGTTTTTTCCAGAAAGCGTTTTCAAACAGAATGAACCAGTTTTAATGATTTCCGGTTATGTATATGTTGTTTTTATCTTTTTCCTGTAACAGACTGTTTGAAATGAGCAGATAATATCGGTTCATATTGATCGCAGGCCCCTTAATCGAATCAAAATTAAATCATATCACAATAGACTTTGTAATATCGGCAAATATCATATTGTTGTCCAAATTATTGATATGATATTGTAACGTGATGCAACATGAGATGTGACTCAACACACTCGGTGACATGATGAGATTACAGACAACAGAAACAAGGAAAACCAAAAAAGCCTCCCCCAAAAACCATAATTGTAGATCTCGTGGTGTATGATATTTGTATCATCATCATTTTATTCACACGTCAAAGAAATAGTGATACAGAATAAATTACAGCCATAATACAAATGAAAAAACGTGAAAATGGGACACCCAAAATAAGCTACCCAAAGCTATTAACAAGAGCAGTCTGCTGTTTAGGGTCACTGTGTATTTGTGAATGTGTATGCAAGTGCAATGGAGAGAATCAGGGTTTTTTTTCTGGTTGGGCTGTGTGATGATATCCCATGTTCCAATCATTTTGTGATTTTTTTTTTTTAAAAGTCTTCAAATGTGTTTTGTTTTTCATTTTTTTCCCATGTTGGTAGTATTTTTATGCCTCTGTGCCAGCACTGTGTTTAGCAGTTGTCTGGGCTCTGAGACATACAACTGTGACGCGGTAATTCTGGTTGTTTATTCTGTGTGAGGCAGTGGGTACCCCCTTTAGTCACCTCCAGACCTTGGGGAGGAAGCTGGCTGTAGGGGGTTGTACTTGCCTATTGCACCGTCGCCCATCCTTAACAGCCCCTCAGACTTATCAGGCAAGTGTCTGTTCATATTGGCAGAGTAATTTTATTTTTTGTTTTATTCAACTTTTCTGTTCGCAGAGTGTGGAGGTCGCCTAAAGGCTGAGGTCAAAACCAAGGACCTGTTCTCCCATGCCCAGTTCGGAGACAACAACTACCCCGGAGCCTCCGACTGCCAGTGGGTGATCTCAGCGGAGAAAGGCTATGGCGTGGAGCTTATCTTCCAGACCTTTGAGATTGAGGAGGAGGCGGACTGCGGCTATGACTACATGGAGCTCTTCGATGGAGCTGACACCAAGTCCCCACGACTGGGACGTTACTGTGGCTCAGGGGTGGGAACATTTCCTTAACAATCGCTACTCTCCAAAATGTCATTTTCTGACTTATCGCAGCACTTTTTCCAGTTTTCCAGTGTAGCAGCAGCAGTATTCTGACAATTGGTCCTGAATTAGAGCTGCTGTTGAATAACCTTTGCCAGCAGTTTGTAAGAGGGTGACTTTGTGAACTACCCCGGGGCTTTTGATTCCAGTCCATACTCCGGCTTTAATCACTTTGTTAAAGTTGATGTGTTGCTCTGGGTTTGGGAGTGTTGCTGTGGAGGCGGTTGTAGGTCGACACAAGCCATCACTCCCTGGGTGCCGATAGCCTATCAGAGTCTCTGGCATCGAGTTGTAACAGCCAATTAATCAGCCATTGCTGAGGCTGCAGTCTGAGTCTGGAACAATGAGGCCGGCAGGGAATAGAAACACAAGTTTCCTCAGGTCAGAGAACAGCTTGATTTCATTTACACACTTCAATAATAAGCTCTGGCCTTTTACTCACGCCTATTCCTGTGAATCATTTGCTGCAGGGGACATAACACCCGCAGAACCCCGGGGAGCGGCTCCTCAATCAAGTTTCCTTTTATAAAACAGGTCGAAATAAACTGACACAATTCAGTCCAAAGTAGGGTGAAAACTCATTATAGTGCGGGGAGGCTTTCTTTTAGCCCAAGGGCTTTTCTCAGTTATATAGCAGATGACATTTCGCTGGGTGTACAATAAAATGTAGAGGCTGCTTTCTTCTTGTGTTTTAAATCCTTTTCCCAGTAAACTAAGACTTATGGGCTATTGTAGATATGTTATTCACATTATGAATGACAGCTTTAATCAGCAGCCCGGTGTTTTACAATTGGTTGCACAAGCTTTGCCTGCTTTGACATCGCAGTGCTTGCTTTTGTTGTTGCCACGGAGCACCGCAAAACATCTAATTATTATCCATTATGATGTTCCGAATTAATATTCATGTGATAGCACTATTCTGACAAGCAGCTAGATCAAGTGTTGCATATTTTCTGTGCACACATAATGGAGTTAATCCATTGTTTTATTTCATTGGAATCAGTTTGGCCGGCTTTATACTCAAGACAGTAGAAATACATGAAGTGCTGCTCAGTATATGGTTTTGTTCAGGGAAGAAATGAGCTCTGTGGAGCAGTGCACCTGGAACTAATCATCGGAGTATATTTTATCCTCACTTCAATAGCAGCCAAAGCCTTAATCAGAATGAAGCTGGAAAGGGCCAGTGTTGGTCCCGGACCCTTCACGTGGCCCCTGGCTGTTACAGAACTAACAGTCCTCTGCAGTCAGAAGCCATTCGTCATGGTCACTGATTTGACTTCAGTTTCAGCATGTGAGAAGTCTTTAGTTTTAATTGAAGTGCAGTCAAAGAAGCAGAAAGCAGCAGTGACAGCACAAATGAATCTGTTGTTTTGTCCCTCCTGACAGCCTCCAGAGGAGATCTACTCGGCCGGTGACTCCATTGTGATCAAGTTCCGCTCTGACGATACAATCAACAAAAAAGGATTCCACGTCCGCTACACCAGCACCAAGTTCCAGGACACACTGCACTCACGCAAGTGACCAGCGGGGGCCGGAAGGGGCCGTGCGGGGCAAAGGGGCAAACGGAGGGGCCCCCAGGGGAGGCGCCAGCCTGACGCTCGGAAACCTTCGGCCACCAAGATGAATCAGACACGACAGAACAGCCGCAAGACCACCAACCGCACCTCAGCTCCTAGGGGCTCTAGCTCCCCCCACAGACTGTGAGGAGTAAAGCCATTCTGCAGTACACCTTGTTTTTACCTTTTTATGGTTAGGTTTGGGGTGGGAGGATGAACGTCCGCCTTAGGTGGACAGTAGGGGAAAAGTTATTGACCCAGACCCCTCCAGATGTTTTTTTGTTTCTTCTTTTTTTTAAAAACGTGCCTCTTTATGAGAGGCACAAAGGAAAACAGTGGATTCTCAGGACCTGTAGGAAGGCAGGCATCAGCTGGACAGATCCCTGCTTTTGTCGGGCCAGCCCACCACATCCAGGGGGAGGAGAGGAAGAGGAAGAGGAGTAAGGGAAGGTCTCCTGCACTCCTCAATAATTGCTCTCCTCTCCTCATACTCTCATCCCTTTGGTTCAAGGATTCCTATCTGTAAGAGGATTAGAAGGACTTGACTTGAGATTTTTGATGCTGTATGTCAGTCAATTGCATGTAATTACACGGGGAGAAGGAAAACTGTACAGTGACAACACCAGCATTTGTAATTGGCATTGTCCTGGCAACCAGTGGCAAGTTTCTCGTTGTTACCATTAACAAGGAAATTAAGGAAGCAGTTATCTTATTAAAGGACTAATTCATGAATTGTGGTCCATGTCTTCTGGTTGGTAATAGCTTGCCTGATGACTGGCTATTACTGTACCTCCATGTATAAAGTAATGTGTATGATCTTTCAAAGGGAACATGTGCTTTTTTCAGCTCAAACCAGTTAGCACTTTACGGTGAATTGTTCCAAAATCATGAGCTTATGAATTTTTGTGAAATGCAATGCCAGTTCACTTATTTTTAATGCATTTTATCTCTCTTATTCTTCATTGTTTTTTTGTTGTTTTTTTTTAATTGCTCCATTTAGTTCCTCGGGCATACTTGAACATTGTGTGTGCCCTGTAACACGGGGTAATAAAGATATGACTTATGTTTCAGTGTTGATTTACAGTCCTGATGTAAAATAATTTCTCTCCAGAGAAAATGCCTTTTCTTGGTACAATGAAGTATTTCTCAAGAACCAAATGAGCCTGGGTATTTATTGTTATAGTAATTACATATATAATGTAAAGGTGGAAAGGTACTGTTGAAATTAGCCCTATAATTGCCTTCTAATGTATAGCCTTTGGTCTATTGTTGAATATACTATGTTGCTCACTCATTCCTTTTCTCCATTTATTTCTCACTCAACATGATGAGAATAATGTTGTGTAGCATTGCAGCAGTTTGACACATCTGTGTGATGTCTGACCTTTGTGCACAATATTAACGTATAACTGAAAATCTGTTTTGTGCCATTTCAGTTAAACTAAATTGCACTGGAAGAGCTGCTGGTTGAGTGGAATCCAGGACACGTGAGTAGGAGTAATACACAGCCGAGGACTTAAATGGCACACTGTTCTGTGTATGAAATAACTTTCTGACACTGAGCAAACAAAAAACCAAAAAAGCCAAATATAAATACCCCTTATTCTTATCTTTTATTTATATATAGATGGAGTTTGTCATTTCAGACTACAGAAGGAAAGCATCTAATTATCTGCCTTTTTAAATATTTATTCCCCTACATATAACCTAACTCCCCCTCAATAATTATTATATTACTATTCTGCCATGCCTTGTTTATACAGGCATATAACAGGCACAACTGATATTTGCCCCGTCACTCTACTACAATAAGTGCTGCAAAATAGATGCAGATACAACTCATACTACTACAAGTCATGGAAATTGGGTTAAATACCATGGAAAAATATCGGAAAGGTTTTGAAAATTAGTTCGTGATTGAACCCACAAGCTGCATTTATTGTGGTCAAAGCAGATTGCATGCATTTGAGAACTTATTTTTTTAATTGACAGGAAGCAAAACTCTTGATGTTTTTAAAATTATTCATGATGCTGATGCTCTTTTGACGTATATAAATCTACTGTCAGAAACATGACATGTTTCATGTGACTACATTTGTATTGAATTTGTATTTGTGAAGATCTGTAAAGTATCCCATGTCCCTTAAATTATACACAAATTGTGCTACTGTGTGAAAAGTATCATAAAATATTGTGGAATATACAAAGATTCCAACTGCCTGCAGGATGGCGCAAGCAAATTTCAACTCTAAACCTTTGTATTGAAATGGCAACCACCTTACCATTCAACTGATAAACAAATTAGCTTAGAGTTGTTGGTCATAGGTTTTGACAGGATTAATTATGATTTGAATGAAGTTCTTCGGTACTTTAATATATTGGATATTTGAGATTTGCCACTGGAGATTGGGAATTTTAGTTTTAAAATGAATAAAGTAGCAGGATATGGCATGTCAACAAAGGGTTCATAACAGATTGCCTGAAATAGATCTAACCTAACTACTGCAGTTAGTTTCCTTACAACCTCTCTGACCCCACCCACCAGGCATTTTCACTGTTGGGAACACAATCCTGAGAGAATCACACATTAACCTTATGGTTTGTGGTGTAGTGTGTAGGACTTAATTGAAAGTTCAGAAAGTGTAGTACTTGGGATTTAAACCTTCGACTCAGTATCCATAAAGCAGGTAATATATGTCCACTGTGCCACAAGTAAGACATGGCTTTGCCACCAACACGTTCTCATCCCACATGCCTTCGTTAGATAGTGTTTAACTGTACACACAACGTTTTCTGTTTCATCTAATTTTTAACCAAATGTCACCAAAATATTTGACAATACACCTTCAAAACAGCAGATCGATGTCTTCTTTTTCCCAGAATTTAATCACCAACATTTTGAGTGTTTTAAGCCTAACACACACACATTATTGCCTCAACTTGTCAGAAGGTGTCATAATATATTAGTCATAGCACATTATGTAGGAAAGAAAAAAGTCACGACATAACATGTTGAAAAAAAAGTCAGTATAGCATGTGGAAAAAAAACTGAAAAAAAGTTGTGCAGCATATTGAAGAAAATGAAAAAAAGTCATGCTATACAATGGAAAAAAAGGTCATATTATAACATTTGGCAAAGCCACAGTATTGCATTTCCAAAAAAACTGAAAAATATGAAAGTATAGCATATAAAAAAAATGGGAAAAAAATTAATTATATAGCATGTCGAAAAACGTCATCATAAATTATGTTGAAAAAAAACCCTGAAAAAAGTCATACTGTAGTATGTCCAAAATAGCACAAAACATTCTAGTATTATAGGTTGTCCAAAATGGCACAAAAAGTTTTACTATAACGCATAGTCCAAAATAGCAGAAAAATATCATACTATTGTATGTCATCCAAAATTGCACCAAAAAGTCTTACTATATTATGTCCTCCAAAACACGACAAAAAAGTCATACTGTAGCATGTCATTCAAAATTGCACAAAAAAGTCATACTATA
Source organism: Plectropomus leopardus (assembly GCF_008729295.1). Classification (NCBI taxonomy): domain Eukaryota; kingdom Metazoa; phylum Chordata; class Actinopteri; order Perciformes; family Serranidae; genus Plectropomus; species Plectropomus leopardus. The sequence continues at coordinate 13,713,851 of NC_056468.1, forward strand.
GTATGTTGTCCATTATAGCATAAAAATGTCATACTATAGTATGTCTTCCACAAAAGCATAAAAATGTCATAGTATAGTAATAACTTTATATAGCACCTTTAAAAACACTTTTTTTCCAAAATGCTTTGACAGATAAAGCAAAGGTAGAATCTCAGGGAATAATGAGATAAACATCAGTAAACATGCTAAACAGAGGAAGGGCTAAAACAGTCAAACTGTAAGGCATAGACAAAAATCAACACGATTACAGCAATAAAAGGAATAAATGTATGTTGTACAGTTTAGTATGTTGTCTAGTCTAGTATGCTGTCCATAACAGCAGAAAAATGTCATACTTTTGTATTGTCGTCCAAAATAACACAAAAAAGTTGTACTAAAGTATGTCTTCTAAAATAGCACAAAATCTTTACACTATTGTATGTCGTCCAAAACAGCACAAACAAGTCAAACGATACTATGTCATCCAAAATGGCCAAAAAAATTCATACTGTAGTATATCGTCCAAAATACCACAAAAAAGTCAAACTATACTATGTCGTCCAAAATAGCACAAAAAAACTCATATTATGGTATACTACAAAATATTATAAAAAGTCATACTATAGTATGTCGTTCAAAATAGCGCAAAAGCATGTTGAAAAACGGTCCGACCTTTCAAAACGTCATAGTATATCGTATCGAAAAATGCCATTGTATAGCATGTTGAAAAATGGCCCCAAAAACTCTACCTTTACGACCTCAAAAAATGTCATACAATAGGATATCAAAACACGGCATAATATAGCATGTTGAAAAAACAGTCCAAAAAGGTCTACCTTTTTGACCTAAAAAAATGTAATACTATAGCATGTTGAAACACGCCATAGTATAACAGGCCTTTTCTTGGCCCTTTTTTCAACATGCTATGCTAAGGTGTGTCTCTATGAGCTATTATAAGTGGTTTTCAGCCATTTTTGGGACATGTCAAACTTTGAGATTTTTGCCATACTATAGTATGCGATTTTGGCCATTTTTTCAATATGCTATTTTTTGGCATTTTGGCTTTTTTAGGCCCTTTTTTTCAACATGCTATGCTATGGCGCATCTGTATGAGCTATAATAAGCAGTTTCCAGCCATTTTTGGGACATGTCAAACTTTGAGATTTTTGCCATACTATATTATGCGATTTTTGGCCATTTTTTTCAACATGCTATATTATGGCATTTTCGACCTTTTTTGGCCCTTTTTTCAACATGCTATGACATGGCCTATCTCTATGAGCTAGAATAAACGGTTTACCTCCTTTTTTTTGACGTCAAAATTTGAGATTTTTGCCATACTATACTGTGCGATTTTTGGCCATTTTTTCAACATGCTATGCTATGGCATGTCTCTATGAGCTAGAATAAACGCTTTCCCTCCATTTTTGGGACATGTCAAAATTAGAGATTTTTTTCCACACTAAACTATGCGATTTACGGCCATTTTTTTCAACATGCTATGCTATGGCCTCTTCGCAGGCTATTCTTTGTTGTTTCCAGCTGTTTTGAGCTGTTTGACATGTCAAATTATGACATTGTTGCCTTTCTATAGTCTTGTATTTTATTCATTTTTTCGACATGCCAAATTACGTTTTTTTTGTTTTGTTTTGTTTTTTTTTTTTTTATTTTTGCAACTTTCTATGCCATGGCTGGATTCAGTGACAACTTTAAACAGTCGGAAGAATGGTGGTGGCGCTGTAATGGCGACAGGTTGAGAGCGTCTGGCTGTGCGTTAAGTCCGTCAAAGTCTGTCAAAGTCTGTCAAAGTGAATGAGTGGCAACACAATGTTTCGTTAATGCTTTTTATGCCTGGTGGCGATTGTAGTGTGACTGGTACTTTGCAAAGAGCACTGTTTTTTTCGATGAGGAAGCTCGTGCTGCTGTTGCTCTGGACAGCTGAATCGCTCATGGCGTCTGGGAGATATGGAGGCGATATTCTGTGGTACTCCCGGAGTGATCTCCTGCTTTTCCATCATATGGATTACCCTGCTCCTACCCTGGACAGCTGTGGGGAGCTCTTACTGAGACAACTTGGATCGAGCAGAGACTGCTACCGAACAGGTACAGAGTGGAAGCGGGGAAGGAGGGGAACGTGAGGCAGAGGCTAAAGAGACTCAGCGCTATCGTAAAAAGTACAATACTCCAAATGTCCTTGCAAATGTCCGTTCCTTGATGACTTGATGAACTACATGCAAACATATCCTGCAACCGATATACAAAGATGCAAGCCTGATCTACCTCACAGAAACCTGACTTGACAACACGATACCAGACTCGGAACTCCGCTCAGATTGGACCGGGACACTGTGAGTAGCCTGAAGAAACATGGCGGGGGGGCTGTGTGAGCATTTTAACAAAGAATGGAGTAGGTCTGCTGATGTGAAATACTCCTGCTGCACACCCGACGTAGAGATCCTTTCTGTGTTGTTTAGACCGAAGTATCTCCCCCGGAAGTTTGGTCAGCTGTCTGTAGTGCTTGTTTACGTTCCTCCCTCTGGCAACGTCACACGCGCGTCAGAGGCCATCACTGCGTGTGTTCACCTATAATACACACATGGTGTTCACCAATACATCCATGGTGTTCACCAATACATCCATGGTGTTCACCAGATTGAAAGTGCATCACCAGGCTCCCCTGTCCTCATCTTGGGGGATTTTAACTGTTGCAGGTTAGACAAGTCTCTTATATCAGCAGTATGTTACTTGCTACACCAGAGGTGATAAAACTATAGACCTCTGCTACGGAAATGTAAGGAACGCATATCTGCTGATCATAATGTTGTACATCTTATAACTGCATATCACATACTGCAAAGAGAGGGTGTGGTTAAGAAAAGAGCTTACAAGCACTAAAGTCGATAAGCTTTTCCTTGAGGGCAAAGCCAGGGATGTCTGGCGAGGCGTGAACACACTGGCTGGCCTTCCCAACAGAACATCTTACCACATCTAAGGATGGGGCAAAAGACAGTGTTGAAATGGCAGAGAGTTTGAATCAGTTTTACGGTAGATTTGACCAGTTGGACTACTCATGCGAGTGACAGGAGCTAATAACTGAACTCACTCCATTGACTCTCTCCCATGGAAACTTGGAGCTACAGCAAGTGGATGTTGAAAACGTTTTGAGAAGGATAAAAACAAATAAAGCACCAGGACCCGATCAGATCAGTGGACGCTTACTTAAAGTCTGCTGCAGTCAGTTGTCCGGTGTTTTCTGCTCTCTCTTTAACTGCTCCCTGGCTGAACACTCTGTCCCATCATTCTGGAAATCTGCTATTGTCTGTCCAGTAGCCAAGAAGACCAATCCAACATGTAATAATGATTATCGACCTGTGGTATTAATATCGCTGGTTATGAAGAGCTTTGAGAAGCTTGTTCTTCCCCAGCTTCAGAGGCAGGTCAGCATGTGGGCAGGCCCCCTTCAGTTTGCTTACAAGCGGCATAGGGGTGTGGATGATGCTGTTCTCACCTTGCTGCATGAAACCCTCACACATCTTGAGAAGCCCAAGTCCCTAATCAGACTGGTCTTTGTGGACTTTTCCAGAGCATTTTATTACGTGCATCAACCCCACTTGATGGGTAGGAAACTGTTGCAACTGGACACCAATCCACACCTGATCCTCTGGGTCCTCTCATTTTTAACAGACAGATGCCAAAGGGTTCGAGTCAACAGTCACTTCAGTTCAACTAAGTCACTTTCCACGGGAGCCCCTCAAGGCTCTGTTATCTCACCAGTACTTTACACACTATACACAAATGACTGTAGGAGCACAAGCCCCGGCATAGCATAGATTAAATACTCTGAGGATACTGTTATTTTAGACACCATCAACTCAGAGGGTCAGCTGCAGGCTGAGATGAACATTTTTGCAGAGTGGTGCAGGCAGAACTGTCTGGACCTCAACACTACCAAGACTAAGGAACTGGTTGTTGACTTCTGGAGAGGTCCATCCAACATCCCCACGCTGTCTGTAAACAATCAGCCCATAGAGAGGGTAGACTCATACAGATATTTAGGGACAATAACTGACCACTAGCTCACCTTCCAACCCAACACTGAATCCACTTTTTCAAAGTGCCAGCAACGCCTCTTCTTCTCAGAAAACTATGCAAACTTCAAGTCCACCAATCAGTCCTGACAGCATTTACAAATGTTTCATTGAATCAGTCTTGAACATAGCAGGTCTCTTTGTCTAACATTCACCGCAATCCATTAAACAAAATCATTACACTGAGCAGTAAAATAATTGGACAGGAACAGCAATCACTGAACAGCATCTACAACAGAAGGACTAAACGAAAGGGACAACAAATAGCCTCAGACATCACACAAACACTTCACAGCCAATATAAGCTTTTCCCGTCATCTCACAGATACAGATCACTCACATTCAGGACAAACTGAGCCATGTTGAGATTTGTGCCCTCATCCATCAGACTCATAAATGCACCTCTGCTTTTAAACAATTCCTCTAATCTTTGCCGTTAATGTATTTATTATATGCTGAATGTTGGGACTTATATTTTTATATTTTCCTATTTTATCTATGTTTAGCCTTATTTATTATCTGTATTGCAGTTTTTATTATGGCTTATAGCCATGAAGACTAAGCATGTGTGACTGCCCCTAGGGATGTTTTTACATTGTTGTGTGGTTTGTTCTTGTGTTGAGCTGTGATATATGTTAACTGTATACGCACTGATGCTTTAACACAAATGAAGTTCCAAACAGATAAATAAAGTTATTTGAATTGAAGTGAATTTGAATTGAATGGAAATTGAGCTGTTTTTGGGACATGTCAAATTTTGACATTTTCGCCTTACTATAGTCTTGGATTTTTGGTCATTTTTGCAACATGCAAATTTATGGTGTTTTTTTTTCCAGTTTTGCAACTTTCTATGCTGTGGCTTGTCTTGGCATGCTACGCTAACTGGTTTCCAGTGGTTTTGAGTTGTTTTTGGGCTATGTCAAATTTTGACATTTTTGCCTTACTATAGTCTTGGATTTTGGACATTTTGTCGACCTGCCAAATTATGGTGTTTTTGTCCATTTTTGCAATTTTCCATGCTTTGGAGTGTTGTAGCAGGTTATTCTAAGTTGTTTCCAGCTCTTTTGAGCAGTTTTTGGGACATATCAAATATTGACATTTTCACCTTACCTTGTTCTTGGGTTGCTGGGAGTTTTTTCAACATGCAAATTTATGGTGTTTTTGTCAAATGATTTTGTGATTTTGACAAATTATGGTTGTTTTTTTTTAGGTTTTGTAACTTTCTATGCTATGGCGTATATTGGCAGGTTATTCTAATTTGTTCCCAATGGTTTTGAGGTGTTTTTGGGACATGTCAAATTTTGACATTTTCGCCTTACTATAATCTTGGCTTTTGAACCTTTTTTCGACATGCAAATTTATAGTGTTTTTTTCCATTTTTGTAACTTTCTGTGCTATGGCGCGTCTTGGCAGGCTACGCTAAGTGGTTTCCAGTGATATTGAGTTATTTTTGGGACGTCAACTTTTGACATTTTCGCCTTACAACTTAGCATAGCCTGCCAATACACGCCATAGCATAGAAAGTTGCAAAAATGGCCAAAAACACCATAGTTTGGCACGTCGAAAAAATGACCAAAATCCAAGACTATAGTAAGGCGAAAATGGCCATTTTTGCAACTTTCAATGCTATGGCGTGTATTGGCAGGCTATTCTTATTTGTTTCCATTGGTTTCGAGTTGTTTTTGGGACATGTCAAATTTTGACATTTTCGCCTTACTATAGTCTTGGATTTTTGGCCTTTTTTTCGACATGCCAGATTATGGCGTTTTCTGCCATTTTTGTAACTTTCTATGCTATGGCGTGTATTGGCAGGCTATTCTAATTTGTTTCCATTGGTTTTGAGTTGTTTTTGGGACATGTCAAATTTTGACATTTTTACCTTACTATAGTCTTGGATTTCTGGTCATTTTTTCAATATGCCAAATTTTGGTGTTTTCTGCCATTTTTGCAACTTTCTATGCGATGGTGCTTCTTGGCAGGCTGCGATAAGTTGTTTTCAGTGGTTTTGAGTTGTTTTTGGGACATGTCAAATTTTGACATTTTCGCCTTACTATAGTCTTGGATTTTTGGTCATTTTTTCGACATGCCAAACTATGGTGTTTTCTGTCATTTTTGTAACTTTCTATGCTATGACGCGTCTTGGCAGGCTATTCTAATTTGTTTCCATTGGTTTTGAGTGGTTTTTGGGACATGTCAAATTTTGACATTTTTGCCTTACTATAGTCTTGCATTTTTGGCCATTTTTTCAACATGCCAAATTTTGGTGTTTTCCTCCATTTTTGCAACTTTCTATGCTATGGCGCATCTTGGCAGGCTATCTAATTTGTTTCCATTGGTTTTGAGTTGTTTTTGGGACGTGTCAAATTTTGACATTTTTGCCTTACTATAGTCTTGGATTTTTGGCCATTTTTTCAACATGCCAAACTATGGTGTTTTCTGCCATTTTTATAACTTTCTATGCTATGGCGTGTATTAGCAGGCTATTCTAATTTGTTTCCATTGGTTTTGAGTTGTTTTTGGGACATGTCAAATTTTGACATTTTCGCCTTACTATAGTCTTGGATTTTTGGCCATTTTTTCAACATGCTTAATTATGGTGTTTTCTGCCATTTTTGTTACTTTCTATGCTATGGCGTGTATTGGCAGGCTATTCTAATTTGTTTCCAGTGGTTTTGAGTTGTTTTTGGGACATGTCAAATTTTGACATTTTTGCCTTACTATAGTCTTGGATTTTTGGCCATTTTTTCAACATGCCAAATGTTGGTGTTTTCTGCCATTTTTGTAACTTTCTATGCTATGGCGCATCTTGGCAGGCTACGCTAAGTTGTTTCCAGTGGTTTTGAGTTGTTTTTGGGACATGTCAAATTTTGACAATTTCGCCTTACTATAGTCTTAGATTTCTGGTCATTTTTTGGACATGCAAATTTATGCTATTTTCTGCCATTTTTGTAACTTTCTATGCTATGGTGCGTCTTGGCAGGCTACGCTAAGTTGTTTCCAGTGTTTTTGAGTTGTTTTCAGGACATGTCAAATTTTGACATTTTCGCCTTACTATAGTCTTGGATTTTTGGCGATTTTTTCGACATGCTTAATTATGGTGTTTTCTGCCATTTTTGCAACTTTCTATGCTATGGCGTGTATTGGCAGGCTATTCTAATTTGTTTCCATTGGTTTTGAGTTGTTTTTGGGACATGTCAAATTTTGACATTTTCGCCTTACTATAGTCTTGGATTTTTGGCGATTTTTTCGACATGCTTAATTATGGTGTTTTCTGCCATTTTTTGCAACTTTCTATGCTATGGCGTGTATTGGCAGGCTATTCTAATTTGTTTCCATTGGTTTTGAGTTGTTTTTGGGACATGTCAAATTTTGACATTTTCGCCTTACTATAGTCTTGGATTTTTGCCGATTTTTTCGACATGCATGCTTATTTATGGTGTTTTCTGCCATTTTTGCAACTTTCTATGCTATGGCGTGTATTGGCAGGCTATTCTAATTTGTTTCCATTGGTTTTGAGTTGTTTTTTGGGACATGTCAAATTTTGACATTTTCGCCTTACTATAGTCTTGGATTTTTGGTCATTTTTTCGACATGCCAAACTATGGTGTTTTCTGTCATTTTTGTAACTTTCTATGCTATGGCGTGTCTTGGCAGGCTACGCTAAGTTGTTTCCAGTGGTTTAGAGTTGTTTTTGGGACATGTCAAATTTTGACATTTTCGCCTTACTATAGTCTTGGATTTTTGATCATTTTTTCAACGTGCCAAATCATGGCGTTTTCTTGCATTTTTGAAACTTCCTATGCTATGGCGTGTATTGGCAGGCTATTCTAATTTGTTTCCATTGGTTTTGAGTTGTTTTTGGGACATGTCAAATTTTGACATTTTTGCCTTACTATAGTCTTGGATTTTTGATCATTTTTTCGACATACCAAATTATGGCGTTTTCTGCCATTTTTGTAACTTTCTATGCTATGGCGCGTCTTGGCAGGCTACGCTAAGTTGTTTCCAGTGGTTTTGAGTTGTTTTTGGGACATGTCAAATTTTGACATTTTTGCCTTACTATAGTCTTGCATTTTTGGCCATTTTTTCAACATGCCAAATTTTGGTGTTTTCCTCCATTTTTGCAACTTTCTATGCTATGGCGCATCTTGGCAGGCTATCTAATTTGTTTCCATTGGTTTTGAGTTGTTTTTTGGGACATGTCAAATTTTGACATTTTTGCCTTACTATAGTCTTGGATTTTTGGCCATTTTTTCAACATGCCAAACTATGGTGTTTTCTGCCATTTTTATAACTTTCTATGCTATGGCGTGTATTAGCAGGCTATTCTAATTTGTTTCCATTGGTTTTGAGTTGTTTTTGGGACATGTCAAATTTTGACATTTTCGCCTTACTATAGTCTTGGATTTTTGGCCATTTTTTCACATGCTTAATTATGGTGTTTTCTGCCATTTTTGTTACTTTCTATGCTATGGCGTGTATTGGCAGGCTATTCTAATTTGTTTCCAGTGGTTTTGAGTTGTTTTTTGGGACATGTCAAATTTTGACATTTTTGCCTTACTATAGTAGTCTTGGATTTTTGGCCATTTTTTCAACATGCCAAATGTTGGTGTTTTCTGCCATTTTTGTAACGTTTCTATGCTATGGCGCATCTTGGCAGGCTACGCTAAGTTGTTTCCAGTGGTTTTGAGTTGTTTTTGGGACATGTCAAATTTTGACATTTTTCGCCTTACTATAGTCTTGGATTTTTGATCATTTTTTCGACATGCTTAATTATGGTGTTTTTGCCATTTTTGCAACTTTCTATGCTATGGCGTGTATTGGCAGGCTATTCTAATTTGTTTCCATTGGTTTTGAGTTGTTTTTGGGACATGTCAAATTTTGACATTTTCGCCTTACTATAGTCTTGGATTTTTGATCATTTTTTCGACATGCTTAATTATGGTGTTTTCTGCCATTTTTGCAACTTTCTATGCTATGGCGTGTATTGGCAGGCTATTCTAATTTGTTTCCATTGGTTTTGAGTTGTTTTTGGGACATGTCAAATTTTGACATTTTCGCCTTACTATAGTCTTGGATTTTTGGCGATTTTTTCGACATGCTTAATTATGGTGTTTTCTGCCATTTTTGCAACTTTCTATGCTATGGCGTGTATTTGGCAGGCTATTCTAATTTGTTTCCATTGGTTTTGAGTTGTTTTTGGGACATGTCAAATTTTGACATTTTCGCCTTACTATAGTCTTGGATTTTTGGCGATTTTTTCGACATGCTTAATTATGGTGTTTTCTGCCATTTTTGCAACTTTCTATGCTATGGCGTGTATTGGCAGGCTATTCTAATTTGTTTCCATTGGTTTTGAGTTGTTTTTGGGACATGTCAAATTTTGACATTTTCGCCTTACTATAGTCTTGGATTTTTGGCCGATTTTTTCGACATGCTTAATTATGGTGTTTTCTGCCATTTTTGCAACTTTCTATGCTATGGCGTGTATTGGCAGGCTATTCTAATTTGTTTCCATTGGTTTTGAGTTGTTTTTGGGACATGTCAAATTTTGGGACATGTCAAATTTTGACATTTTCGCCTTACTATAGTCTTGGATTTTTGGTCATTTTTTTCGACATGCCAAACTATGGTGTTTTCTGTCATTTTTGTAACTTTCTATGCTATGGCGTGTGTCTTGGCAGGCTACGCTAAGTTGTTTCCAGTGGTTTAGAGTTGTTTTTGGGACATGTCAAATTTTGACATTTTTGCCTTACTATAGTCTTGGATTTTTAGCATTTTTTCGACATGCCAAATTTATGGTGTTTTCTGCCATTTTTTGTAAACTTTCTATGCTATGGCGTGTCTTGGCAGGCTATTCTAATTTGTTTCCATTGGTTTTGAGTTGTTTTTGGGACATGTCAAATTTTAACATTTTTGCCTTACTATAGTCTTGGATTTTTGGTCATTTTTTCAACGTGCCAAACTATGGTGTTTTCTGCCATTTTTGTAACTTTCTATGCTATGGCGTGTCTTGGCAGGCTACGCTAAGTTGTTTCCATTGGTTTTGAGTTGTTTTTGGGACATGTCAAATTTTGACATTTTTGCCTTACTATAGTCTTGGATTTTTGGTCATTTTTTCGACATGCCAAACTATGGTGTTTTCTGCCATTTTTGTAACTTTCTATGCTATGGCGCGTCTTGGCAGGCTATTCTAATTTGTTTCCATTGGTTTTGAGTGGTTTTTGGGACATGTCAAATTTTGACATTTTTGCCTTACTATAGTCTTGGATTTTTGGTCATTTTTTCGACGTGCCAAATATGGTGTTTTTCTGCCATTTTTGTAACTTTCTATGCTATGGCGCGTCTTGGCAGGCTATTCTAATTTGTTTCCAGTGGTTTTGAGTTGTTTTTGGGACATGTCAAATTTTGACATTTTCGCCTTACTATAGTCTTGGATTTTTGATCATTTTTTCGACATACCAAATTATGGTGTTTTCTGCCATTTTTGCAACTTTCTATGCTATGGCGTGTATTAGCAGGCTATTCTAATTGTTTCCATTGGTTTTGAGTTGTTTTTGGGACATGTCAAATTTTGACATTTTCGCCTTACTATAGTCTTGGATTTTTGGCGATTTTTTCGACATGCTTAAATTATGGTGTTTTCTGCCATTTTTGCAACTTTCTATGCTATGGCGTGTATTGGCAGGCTATTCTAATTTGTTTCCATTGTTTTTGAGTTGTTTTTGGGACATGTCAAATTTTGACATTTTCGCCTTACTATAGTCTTGGATTTTTGGTCATTTTTTCGACATGCTTAATTATGGTGTTTTCTGCCATTTTTGCAACTTTCTATGCTATGGCGTGTATTGGCAGGCTATTCTAATTTGTTTCCATTGGTTTTGAGTTGTTTTTGGGACATGTCAAATTTTGACATTTTCGCCTTACTATAGTCTTGGATTTTTGGTCGATTTTTTCGACATGCTTAATTATGGTGTTTTTCTGCCATTTTTGCAACTTTCTATGCTATGGCGTGTATTGGCAGGCTATTCTAATTTGTTTCCATTGGTTTTGAGTTGTTTTTGGGACATGTCAAATTTTGACATTTTCGCCTTACTATAGTCTTGGATTTTTGGTCATTTTTTCGACATGCCAAACTATGGTGTTTTCTATCATTTTGTAACTTTCTATGCTATGGCGTGTCTTGGCAGGCTACGCTAAGTTGTTTCCAGTGGTTTAGAGTTGTTTTTGGGACATGTCAAATTTTGACATTTTCGCCTTACTATAGTCTTGGATTTTTGATCATTTTTTGGACATGCCAAATCATGGCGTTTTTTGCATTTTTGAAACTTCCTATGCTATGGCGTGTATTGGCAGGCTATTCTAATTTGTTTCCATTGGTTTTGAGTTGTTTTTGGGACATGTCAAATTTTGACATTTTTGCCTTACTATAGTCTTGGATTTTTGGTCATTTTTTCGACATACCAAATTATGGTGTTTTCTGCCATTTTTGTAACTTTCTATGCTATGGCGCATCTTGGCAGGCTACGCTAAGTTGTTTCCAGTGGTTTTGAGTTGTTTTTGGGACATGTCAAATTTTGACATTTTTGCCTTACTATAGTCTTGGATTTTTAGCCATTTTTTCGACATGCCAAATTATGGTGTTTTCTGCCATTTTTGTAACTTTCTATGCTATGGCGTGTCTTGGCAGGCTATTCTAATTTGTTTCCATTGGTTTTGAGTTGTTTTTGGGACATGTCAAATTTTGACATTTTTGCCTTACTATAGTCTTGGATTTTTGGTCATTTTTTCAACGTGCCAAACTATGGTGTTTTCTGCCATTTTTGTAACTTTCTATGCTATGGCGCGTCTTGGCAGGCTATTCTAATTTGTTTCCAGTGGTTTTGAGTTGTTTTTGGGACATGTCAAATTTTGACATTTTCGCCTTACTATAGTCTTGGATTTTTGATCATTTTTTCGACATACCAAATTATGGTGTTTTCTGCCATTTTTGCAACTTTCTATGCTATGGCGCGTGTATTAGCAGGCTATTCTAATTTGTTTCCAGTGGTTTAGAGTTGTTTTTGGGACATGTCAAATTTTGACATTTTCGCCTTACTATAGTCTTGGATTTTTGATCATTTTTTTCGACGTGCCAAATCATGGCGTTTTCTTGCATTTTTGAAACTTTCTATGCTATGGCGTGTATTGGCAGGCTATTCTAATTTGTTTCCATTGGTTTTGAGTTGTTTTTGGGACATGTCAAATTTTGACATTTTTGCCTTACTATAGTCTTGGATTTTTGATCATTTTTTCGACATACCAAATTATGGCGTTTTCTGCCATTTTTGTAACTTTCTATGCTATGGCGCATCTTGGCAGGCTATTCTAAGTTGTTTCCAGTGGTTTTGAGTTGTTTTTGGGACATGTCAAATTTTGACATTTTTGCCTTACTATAGTCTTGGATTTTTGGTCATTTTTTGGACATGCAAATTTATGCTATTTTCTGCCATTTTTGTAACTTTCTATGCTATGGCGCGTCTTGGCAGGCTACATAAGTTGTTTCCAGTGTTTTTGAGTTGTTTTTGGACATGTCAAATTTTGACATTTTCGCCTTACTATAGTCTTGGATTTTTGGCGATTTTTTCGACATGCTTAATTATGGTGTTTTCTGCCATTTTTGTAACTTTCTATGCTATGGCGTGTATTGGCAGGCTATTCTAATTTGTTTCCATTGGTTTTGAGTTGTTTTTGGGACATGTCAAATTTTAACATTTTTGCCTTACTATAGTCTTGGATTTTTGGTCATTTTTACAACGTGCCAAACTATGGTGTTTTCTGCCATTTTTGTAACTTTCTATGCTATGGCGCGTCTTGGCAGGCTATTCTAATTTGTTTCCAGTGGTTTTGAGTTGTTTTTGGGACATGTCAAATTTTGACATTTTCGCCTTACTATAGTCTTGGATTTTTGATCATTTTTTCGACATACCAAATTATGGTGTTTTCTGCCATTTTTGCAACTTTCTATGCTATGGCGCGTCTTGGCAGGCTACGCTAAGTTGTTTCCAGTGTTTTTGAGTTGTTTTTGGACATGTCAAATTTTGACATTTTCGCCTTACTATAGTCTTGGATTTTTGGCGATTTTTTCGACATGCTTAATTATGGTGTTTTTGGCTGCCATTTTTGTAACTTTCTATGCTATGGCGTGTATTGGCAGGCTATTCTAATTTGTTTCCATTGGTTTTGAGTTGTTTTTGGGACATGTCAAATTTTGACATTTTTGCCTTACTATAGTCTTGGATTTTTGGTCATTTTTACAACGTGCCAAATTATGGTGTTTTTTGCCATTTTTGTAACTTTCTATGCTATGGCGCGTCTTGGCAGGCTATTCTAATTTGTTTCCAGTGGTTTTGAGTTGTTTTTGGGACATGTCAAATTTTGACATTTTCGCCTTACTATAGTCTTGGATTTTTGATCATTTTTTCGACATACCAAATTATGGTGTTTTTGGCCATTTTTGCAACTTTCTATGCTATGCGTGTATTAGCAGGCTATTCTAATTTGTTTCCAGTGGTTTTCAGTTGTTTTTGGGACATGTCAAATTTTGACATTTTCGCCTTACTATAGTCTTGGATTTTTGGCATTTTTTCGACATGCTTAATTATGGTGTGTTTTCTGCCATTTTTGCAACTTTCTATGCTATGGCGTGTATTGGCAGGCTATTCTAATTTGTTTCCATTGGTTTTGAGTTGTTTTTGGGACATGTCAAATTTTGACATTTTCGCCTTACTATAGTCTTGGATTTTTGGTCATTTTTTCGACATGCCAAATTATGGTGTTTTCTGCCATTTTTGCAACTTTCTATGCTATGGCGTGTTGGCAGGCTATTCTAATTTGTTTCCATAGGTTTTGAGTTGTTTTTGGGACATGTCAAATTTTGACATTTTCGCCTTACTATAGTCTTGGATTTTTGGTCATTTTTTCGACATGTCAAAATGGGTGTTTTCTGCCATTTTTGTAACTTTCTATGCTATGGCGCGTCTTGGCAGGCTACGCTAAGTTGTTTCCAGTGGTTTTGAGTTGTTTTTGGGACATGTCAAATTTTGACATTTTTGCCTTACTATAGTCTTGGATTTTTGGTCATTTTTTCGACATGCCAAATTATGGTGTTTTTGCCCATTTTTGCAACTTTCTATGCTGCGGCGTGTCTTAGGCTAGGCCATTCGTTTGCCCTGTCTTTTTGGCGACCAGGGACATCAAATTTGAAAACATTTTCCCTCAAGCCTTACAGCCATAGGACTTGGTTTTTGAGATTTTTTCGACATGATTTGGTTTTACAACATGTGATTTAATTTCTAACAACACCAGAACAAAAGGAATATAACGAAACTGAAGTTTGCCTTTGTTAATCAAACATCACCCAAAAATAAATCTAACTAAACACAAGCTCTTAAACCAGGGGAAGCGTGGCGCGACTGGTTGGGAGAGGAGAGAGATGGGGTTCCCCCTGGGTTGCGGCGACGTCATTGAGTTCGTTAAATAGGGTTAGACCTCCGTCACCATCTATCACTTGTCGACGTGGGAATTCGATCCACCAATCAGTCTTGGAGCGATGATGGCACCTGAATTAACATATACACACAAGCAGGCTAGGAGCAAAACACACACATCCAGCACAGCCATGCCACAAAGAAAATACAACAAATAATAAAGACAACAACCTCAGTCGTAACACGATTCTAAGCTGTTTCCATTGGTTTTTTCCAGTGAGTTGTTTTTGGGACATGTCAAATTTTGACATTTTTGCCTTACTATAGTCTTGGATTTTTGGCCATTTTTTCAACATGCCAAATGTTGGTGTTTTCTGCCATTTTTGTAACTTTCTATGCTATGGCGCATCTTGGCAGGCTACGCTAAGTTGTTTCCAGTGGTTTTGAGTTGTTTTTGGGACATGTCAAATTTTGACAATTTCGCCTTACTATAGTCTTGGATTTTGGTCATTTTTTCGACATGCCAAATTATGGCGTTTTCTTGCATTTTTGAAACTTTCTATGCTATGGCGTGTATTGGCAGGCTATTCTAATTTGTTTCCATTGGTTTTGAGTTGTTTTTGGGACATGTCAAATTTTGACATTTTTGCCTTACTATAGTCTTGGATTTTTGGTCATTTTTTTCGACATGCCAAACTATGGTGTTTTCTGCCATTTTTGTAACTTTCTATGCTATGGCGTGTCTTGGCAGGCTACGCTAAGTTGTTTCCAGTGGTTTTGAGTTGTTTTTGGGACATGTCAAATTTTTACATTTTCGCCTTACTATAGTCTTGGATTTTTGATCATTTTTTCGACATACCAAATTATGGTGTTTTCTGCCATTTTTGCAACTTTCTATGCTATGGCGTGTATTTGCAGGCTATTCTAATTTGTTTCTATTGGTTTTGAGTGTTTTTTTGGGACATGTCAAATTTTGACATTTTTGCCTTACTATAGTCTTGGATTTTTGATCATTTTTTTGACATGCCAAATCATGGCGTTTTCTGCCATTTTTGAAACTTTCTATGCCATGGCGTGTATTGGCAGGCTATTCTAATTTGTTTCCATTGGTTTTGAGATGTTTTTGGGACATGTCAAATTTTGACATTTTTGCCTTACTATAGTCTTGGATTTTTAGCCATTTTTTCGACATGCCAAATTATGGTGTTTTCTGCCATTTTTGTGACTTTCTATGCTATGGCGTGTCTTGGCAGGCTATTCTAATTTGTTTCCATTGGTTTTGAGTTGTTTTTGGGACATGTCAAATTTTGACATTTTCGCCTTACTATAGTCTTGGATTTTTGGCCATTTTTTCAACATGCCAAATTATGTTTTTTTTCTGCCATTTTTGCAACTTTCTATGCTATGGCATGTATTGGCAGGCTATTCTAAGTTGTGTTTCCAGTGTGTTTTGAGTTGTTTTTGGGACATGTCAAATTTTGACATTTTCGCCTTACTATAGTCTTGGATTTTTGGCCATTTTTTCGACATGCTTAATTATGGTGTTTTTGTCCATTTTTGTTACTTTCTATGCTATGGCGTGTCTTGGCAGGCTACGCTAAGTTGTTTCCAGTGGTTTTGAGTTGTTTTTGGGACATGTCAAATTTTGACATTTTCGCCTTACTATAGTCTTGGATTTTTGGTCATTTTTTCAACATGCCAAATGTTGGTGTTTTCTGCCATTTTTGTAACTTTCTATGCTATGGCGCATCTTGGCAGGCTACGCTAAGTTGTTTCCAGTGTTTTTGAGTTGTTTTTGGGACATGTCAAATTTTGACATTTTTGCCTTACTATAGTCTTGGATTTTTGGTCATTTTTTCGACATGCCAAATTATGGTTTTTTGCATTTTTGAAACTTCCTATGCTATGGCGTGTATTGGCAGGCTATTCTAATTGTTTCCATTGGTTTTGAGTTGTTTTTGGGACATGTCAAATTTTGACATTTTTGCCTTACTATAGTCTTGGATTTTTGGCCATTTTTTCAACATGCCAAATTTGTTTTTTTTCTGCCATTTTTGCAACTTTCTATGCTATGGCATGTATTGGCAGGCTACGCTAAGTTGTTTCCAGTGTTTTGAGTTGTTTTTGGGACATGTCAAATTTTGACATTTTCGCCTTACTATAGTCTTGGATTTTTGGCCATTTTTTCGACATGCCAAATTATGGTGTTTTTGCCATTTTTGTTACTTTCTATGCTATGGCGTGTCTTGGCAGGCTACGCTTCTAAGTTGTTTCCAGTGGTTTTGAGTTGTTTTTGGGACATGTCAAATTTTGACATTTTCGCCTTACTATAGTCTTGGATTTTGGTCATTTTTTCAACATGCCAAATGTTGGTGTTTTCTGCCATTTTTGTAACTTTCTATGCTATGGCGCATCTTGGCAGGCTACGCTAAGTTGTTTCCAGTGTGTTTTGAGTTGTTTTTGGGACATGTCAAATTTTTACATTTTCGCCTTACTATAGTCTTGGATTTTTGATCATTTTTTCGACATACCAAATTATGGTGTTTTCTGCCATTTTTGCAACTTTCTATGCTATGGCGTGTCTTTGCAGGCTATTCTAAGTTGTTTCCAGTGGTTTTGAGTTGTTTTTGGGACATGTCAAATTTTGACATTTTCGCCTTACTATAGTCTTGGATTTTTGGTCATTTTTTCGACATGTCAAACTATGGTGTTTTCTGCCATTTTTGTAACTTTCTATGCTATGGCGCGTCTTGGCAGGCTACACTAAGTTGTTTCCAGTGGTTTTGAGTTGTTTTTGGGACATGTCAAATTTTGACATTTTTGCCTTACTATAGTCTTGGATTTTTGATCATTTTTTCGACATGCCAAATCATGGCGTTTTCTTGCATTTTTTGAAACTTTCTATGCTATGGCGTGTATTGGCAGGCTATTCTAATTTGTTTCCATTGGTTTTTGAGTTGTTTTTGGGACATGTCAAATTTTGACATTTTCGCCTTACTATAGTCTTGGATTTTTGGTCATTTTTTCGACATGCCAAACTATGGTGTTTTCTGCCATTTTTGTAACTTTCTATGCTATGGCGTGTCTTGGCAGGCTACGCTAAGTTGTTTCCAGTGGTTTTGAGTTGTTTTTGGGACATGTCAAATTTTGACATTTTCGCCTTACTATAGTCTTGGATTTTTGATCATTTTTTCGACATACCAAATTATGGCGTTTTCTGCCATTTTTGTAACTTTCTATGCTATGGCGTGTCTTGGCAGGCTATTCTAATTTGTTTCCATTGGTTTTGAGTGGTTTTTGGGACATGTCAAATTTTGACATTTTTGCCTTACTATAGTCTTGGATTTTTGGTCATTTTTTTCGACATGCCAAACTATGGTGTTTTCTGCCATTTTTGTAACTTTCTATGCTATGGCGCGTCTTGGCAGGCTACGCTAAGTTGTTTCCAGTGGTTTTGAGTTGTTTTTGGGACATGTCAAATTTTGACATTTTCGCCTTACTATAGTCTTGGGATTTTTGGTCATTTTTTCGACATGCCAAATTATGGTGTTTTCTGCCATTTTTGTTACTTTCTATGCTATGGCGCGTCTTGGCAGGCTATTCTAATTTGTTTCCATTGGTTTTGAGTGGTTTTTGGGACATGTCAAATTTTGACATTTTTGCCTTACTATAGTCTTGGATTTTTGGTCATTTTTTCGACATGCCAAACTATGGTGTTTTTTCTGCCATTTTTGTAACTTTCTATGCTATGGCGTGTCTTGGCAGGCTACGCTAAGTTGTTTCCAGTGGTTTTGAGTTGTTTTTGGGACATGTCAAATTTTGACATTTTCGCCTTACTATAGTCTTGGATTTTTGGTCATTTTTTCGACATGCCAAATTATGGTGTTTTCTGCCATTTTTGCAACTTTCTATGCTATGGCGTGTCTTGGCAGGCTATTCTAATTTGTTTCCATTGGTTTTGAGTGTTTTTTTGGACATGTCAAATTTTGACATTTTTGCCTTACTATAGTCTTGGATTTTTGGTCATTTTTTCGACATGCCAAATCATGGTGTTTTCTTGCCATTTTTGAAACTTTCTATGCTATGGCGTGTATTGGCAGGCTATTCTAATTTGTTTCCAGTGTTTTGAGTGTTTTTGGGACATGTCAAATTTTGACATTTTTGCCTTACTATAGTCTTGGATTTTTGTCATTTTTTCGACATGCCAAATTATGGTGTTTTCTGCCATTTTTGCAACTTTCTATGCTATGGCGTGTATTTGCAGGCTATTCTAATTTGTTTCTATTGGTTTTGAGTGTTTTTTGGGACATGTCAAATTTTGACATTTTTGCCTTACTATAGTCTTGGATTTTTAGCCATTTTTTCGACATGCCAAATTATGGTGTTTTCTGCCATTTTTGTGACTTTCTATGCTATGGCGTGTCTTGGCAGGCTATATTCTAATTTGTTTCCATTGGTTTTGAGTTGTTTTTTGGGACATGTCAAATTTTGACATTTTCGCCTTACTATAGTCTTGGATTTTTGGCCATTTTTTCAACATGCCAAATTTGTTGTTTTTTTTCTGCCATTTTTGCAACTTTCTATGCTATGGCATGTATTGGCAGGCTACGCTAAGTTGTTTCCAGTGTGTTTGAGTTGTTTTTGGGACATATCAAATTTTGACATTTTCGCCTTACTATAGTCTTGGATTTTTGGCATTTTTTCGACATGCTTAATTATGGTGTTTTTGTCCATTTTTGTTACTTTCTATGCTATGGCGTGTCTTGGCAGGCTACGCTAAGTTGTTTCCAGTGGTTTTGAGTTGTTTTTGGGACATGTCAAATTTTGACATTTTCGCCTTACTATAGTCTTGGATTTTTGGCCATTTTTTCAACATGCCAAATGTTGGTGTTTTCTGCCATTTTTGTAACTTTCTATGCTATGGCGCATCTTGGCAGGCTACGCTAAGTTGTTTCCAGTGTTTTTGAGTTGTTTTTGGGACATGTCAAATTTTCACAATTTCGCCTTACTATAGTCTTGGATTTTTGGTCATTTTTTGGACATGCCAAATCATGGCGTTTTCTTGCATTTTTGAAACTTCCTATGCTATGGCGTGTATTGGCAGGCTATTCTAATTTGTTTCCATTGGTTTTGAGTTGTTTTTGGGACATGTCAAATTTTGACATTTTCGCCTTACTATAGTCTTGGATTTTTGGCCATTTTTTCAACATGCCAAATTTGTTTTTTTTCTGCCATTTTTGCAACTTTCTATGCTATGGCATGTATTGGCAGGCTACGCTAAGTTGTTTCCAGTGTGTTTTTGAGTTGTTTTTGGGACATATCAAATTTTGACATTTTCGCCTTACTATAGTCTTGGATTTTTGGCCATTTTTTCGACATGCTTAATTATGGTGTTTTTGTCCATTTTTGTTACTTTCTATGCTATGGCGTGTCTTGGCAGGCTACGCTAAGTTGTTTCCAGTGGTTTTGAGTTGTTTTTGGGACATGTCAAATTTTGACATTTTCGCCTTACTATAGTCTTGGATTTTTGGCCATTTTTTCAACATGCCAAATGTTGCTGTTTTCTGCCATTTTTGTAACTTTCTATGCTATGGCGCATCTTGGCAGGCTACGCTAAGTTGTTTCCAGTGTTTTTGAGTTGTTTTTGGGACATGTCAAATTTTTACATTTTCGCCTTACTATAGTCTTGGATGTTTGATCATTTTTTTCGACATACCAAATTATGGTGTTTTCTGCCATTTTTGCAACTTTCTATGCTATGGCGTGTATTTGCAGGCTACGCTAAGTTGTTTCCAGTGGTTTTGAGTGGTTTTTGGGACATGTCAAATTTTGACATTTTCACCTTACTATAGTCTTGGATTTTTGGTCATTTTTTCGACGTGTCAAAACTATGGTGTTTTTCTGCCATTTTTGTAACTTTCTATGCTATGGCGCGTCTTGGCAGGCTACACTAAGTTGTTTCCAGTGGTTTTGAGTTGTTTTTGGGACATGTCAAATTTTGACATTTTTGCCTTACTATAGTCTTGGATTTTTGATCATTTTTTCGACATGCCAAATCATGGCGTTTTCTTGCATTTTTGAAACTTCCTATGCTATGGCGTGTATTGGCAGGCTATTCTAATTTGTTTCCATTGGTTTTGAGTTGTTTTTGGGACATGTCAAATTTTGACATTTTCGCCTTACTATAGTCTTGGATTTTTGGCGATTTTTTCGACATGCTTAATTATGGTGTTTTCTGCCATTTTTGCAACTTTCTATGCTATGGCGTGTATTGGCAGGCTATTCTAATTTGTTTCCATGGTTTTGAGTTGTTTTTGGGACATGTCAAATTTTGACATTTTCGCCTTACTATAGTCTTGGATTTTTGATCATTTTTTTCGACATACCAAATTATGGTGTTTTCTGCCATTTTTGCAACTTTCTATGCTATGGCGTGTATTTGCAGGCTATTCTAATTTGTTTCTATTGGTTTTGAGTGTTTTTTGGGACATGTCAAATTTGACATTTTTGCCTTACTATAGTCTTGGATTTTTGGCCATTTTTTCGACATGCCAAATCATGGCGTTTTCTTGCATTTTTGTGACTTTCTATGCCATGGCGTGTATTGGCAGGCTATTCAAATTTGTTTCCATTGGTTTTGAGTTGTTTTTGGGACATGTCAAATTTTGACATTTTCGCCTTACTATAGTCTTGGATTTTTGATCATTTGTTCGACATACCAAATTATGGCGTTTTCTGCCATTTTTGTAACTTTCTATGCTATGGCGTGTCTTGGCAGGCTATTCTAATTTGTTTCCATTGGTTTTGAGTGGTTTTTGGGACATGTCAAATTTGACATTTTTGCCTTACTATAGTCTTGGATTTTTGGTCATTTTTTCGACGTGCCAAACTATGGTGTTTTCTGCCATTTTTGTAACTTTCTATGCTATGGCGCGTCTTGGCAGGCTACGCTAAGTTGTTTCCAGTGGTTTTGAGTTGTTTTTGGGACATGTCAAATTTTGACATTTTCGCCTTACTATAGTCTTGGATTTTTGGTCATTTTTTCGACATGCCAAACTATGGTGTTTTTTCTGCCATTTTTGTTACTTTCTATGCTATGGCGCGTCTTGGCAGGCTATTCTAATTTGTTTCCATTGGTTTTGAGTGGTTTTTGGGACATGTCAAATTTTGACATTTTTGCCTTACTATAGTCTTGGATTTTTGGTCATTTTTTCGACGTGCCAAACTATGGTGTTTTCTTCCATTTTTGTAACTTTCTATGCTATGGCGTGTCTTGGCAGGCTACGCTAAGTTGTTTCCAGTGGTTTTGAGTTGTTTTTCGGACATGTCAAATTTTGACATTTTTGCCTTACTATAGTCTTGGATTTTTGATCATTTTTTCGACATACCAAATTATGGTGTTTTCTGCCATTTTTGTAACTTCTATGCTATGGCGTGTCTTGGCAGGCTACGCTAAGTTGTTTCCAGTGGTTTTTTGAGTTGTTTTTGGGACATGTCAAATTTTGACATTTTCGCCTTACTATAGTCTTGGATTTTTGATAATTTTTTCGACATACCAAATTATGGTGTTTTCTGCCATTTTTGCAACTTTCTATGCTATGGCGTGTATTAGCAGGCTATTCTAATTTGTTTCCAGTGGTTTTTAGTTGTTTTTGGGACATGTCAAATTTTGACATTTTCGCCTTACTATAGTCTTGGATTTTTGGTCATTTTTTCGACGTGTCAAACTATGGTGTTTTCTGCCATTTTTGTAACTTTCTATGCTATGGCGCGTCTTGGCAGGCTACGCTAAGTTGTTTCCAGTGGTTTTGAGTTGTTTTTGGGACATGTCAAATTTTGACATTTTTGCCTTACTATAGTCTTGGATTTTTGATCATTTTTTCGACATGCCAAATCATGGCGTTTTCTTGCATTTTTTGAAACTTCCTATGCTATGGCGTGTATTGGCAGGCTATTCTAATTTGTTTCCATTGGTTTTGAGATGTTTTTGGGACATGTCAAATTTTGACATTTTTGCCTTACTATAGTCTTGGATTTTTAGCATTTTTTCGACATGCCAAATTATGGTGTTTTCTGCCATTTTTGTTACTTTCTATGCTATGGCGTGTCTTGGCAGGCTACGCTAAGTTGTTTCCAGTGGTTTTGAGTTGTTTTTGGGACATGTCAAATTTTGACATTTTCGCCTTACTATAGTCTTGGATTTTTGATCATTTTTTCGACATACCAAATTATGGCGTTTTCTGCCATTTTTGCAACTTTCTATGCTATGGCGTGTATTAGCAGGCTATTCTAATTTGTTTCCAGTGGTTTTTAGTTGTTTTTGGGACATGTCAAATTTTGACATTTTTGCCTTACTATAGTCTTGGATTTTTGGTCATTTTTTTCGACGTGTCAAACTATGGTGTTTTCTGCCATTTTTGTAACTTTCTATGCTATGGCGTCGTCTTGGCAGGCTACGCTAAGTTGTTTCCAGTGGTTTTGAGTTGTTTTTGGGACATGTCAAATTTTGACATTTTTGCCTTACTATAGTCTTGGATTTTTTTGATCATTTTTTTCGACATGCCAAAATCATGGCGTTTTCTTGCATTTTTGAAACTTTCCTATGCTATGGCGTGTATTGGCAGGCTATTCTAATTTGTTTCCATTGGTTTTGAGTTGTTTTTGGGACATGTCAAATTTTGACATTTTCGCCTTACTATAGTCTTGGATTTTTGGCCATTTTTTCGACATGCCAAATTATGGTGTTTTTGTCCATTTTTGTGACTTTCTATGCTATGGCGTGTCTTGGCAGGCTATTCTAATTTGTTTCCAGTGGTTTTTAGTTGTTTTTGGGACATGTCAAATTTTGACATTTTCGCCTTACTTACTATAGTCTTGGATTTTTGGTCATTTTTTTCGACGTGTCAAACTATGGTGTTTTCTGCCATTTTTGTAACTTTCTATGCTATGGCGCGTCTTGGCAGGCTACGCTAAGTTGTTTCCAGTGGTTTTGAGTTGTTTTTGGGACATGTCAAATTTTGACATTTTTGCCCTTACTATAGTCTTGGATTTTTGATCATTTTTTCGACATGCCAAATCATGGCGTTTTCTTGCATTTTTGAAACTTCCTATGCTATGGCGTGTATTGGCAGGCTATTCTAATTTGTTTCCATTGGTTTTGAGTTGTTTTTGGGACATGTCAAATTTTGACATTTTCGCCTTACTATAGTCTTGGATTTTTGGCCATTTTTTCGACATGCCAAATTATGGTGTTTTTGTCCATTTTTGTGACTTTCTATGCTATGGCATGTCTTGGCAGGCTATTCTAATGTGTTTCCATTGGTTTTGAGTTGTTTTTGGGACATGTCAAATTTTGACATTTTTGCCTTACTATAGTCTTGGATTTTTGGTCATTTTTTCGACATGCAACTATGGTGTTTTCTGCCATTTTTTATAACTTTCTATGCTATGGCGCAGCTTGACAGGCTATGCTAAGTTGTTTCCAGTGTTTTTAAGTTGTTTTTGGGACATGTCAAATTTTGACATTTTCGCCTTACTATAGTCTTGGATTTTTGGCCATTTTTTCAACATGCCAAATTTTGGTGTTTTTGGCCATTTTTGCAACTTTCTATGCTATGGCGTGTATTGGCAGGCTACGCTAAGTTGTTTCCAGTGGTTTTGAGTTGTTTGTGGGACATGTCAAATTTTGACATTTTCGCCTTACTATAGTCTTGGATTTTTGGCCATTTTTTCGACATGCTTAATTATGGTGTTTTTGTCCATTTTTGTTACTTTCTATGCTATGGCGTGTCTTGGCAGGCTATTCTAATTTGTTTCCATTGGTTTTGAATTGTTTTTGGGACATGTCAAATTTTGACATTTTCGCCTTACTATAGTCTTGGATTTTTGGCCATTTTTTCAACATGCCAAATTTTGGTGTTTTTGGCCATTTTTGTAACTTTCTATGCTATGGCGTGTATTGGCAGGCTATTCTAATTTGTTTCCATTGGTTTTGAGTTGTTTTTGGGACATGTCAAATTTTGACATTTTCGCCTTACTATAGTCTTGGATTTTTGGCCATTTTTTCAACATGCCAAACTATGGTGTTTTCTGCCATTTTTTGTAACTTTCTATGCTATGGCGCATCTTGGCAGGCTACGCTAAGTTGTTTCCAGTGGTGGTTTGAGTTGTTTTTGGGACATGTCAAATTTTGACATTTTCACCTTACTATAGTCTTGGACTTTTGGCCATTTTTTCGACATGACAAATTTTGCTGTTTTTGGCCATTTTTGCAACTTTCTATGCTATGTCGTGTATTTGCAGGCTATTCTAATTTGTTTCTATTGGTTTTGAGTTGTTTTTGGGACATGTCAAATTTTGATATTTTTGCCTTACTATAGTCTTGGATGTTTGGTCATTTTTTCAACATGCCAAACTATGGTGTTTTCTGCCATTTTTTATAACTTTCTATGCTATGGCGCATTTTGGCAGGCTACGCTAAGTTGTTTCCAGTGTGTTTGAGTTCTTTTTGGGACATGTCAAATTTTGACATTTTCGCCTTACTATAGTCTTGGATTTTTGGCCATTTTTTCGACATGCTTAATATGGTGTTTTTGTCCATTTTTGTTACTTTCTATGCTATGGTGTGTCTTGGCAGGCTACGCTAAGTTGTTTCCAGTGTTTTTGAGTTGTTTTTGGGACATGTCAAATTTTGACATTTTTGCCTTACTATAGTCTTGGATTTTTGGTCATTTTTTCGACATGCCAAACTGGTGTTTTCTGCCATTTTTTATAACTTTCTATGCTATGGCGTGTATTGGCAGGCTATTCTAATTTGTTTTCATTGGTTTTGAGTTGTTTTTGGGACATGTCAAATTTTGACATTTTCGCCTTACTATAGTCTTGGATTTTTGGCCATTTTTTCAACATGCCAAATGTTGGTGTTTTCTGCCATTTTTGTAACTTTCTATGCCATTGCGCATCTTGGCAGGCTACGCTAAGTTGTTTCCAGTGGTTTTGAGTTGTTTTTGGGACATGTCAAATTTTGACATTTTCACCTTACTATAGTCTTGGACTTTTGGCCATTTTTTCGACATGACAAATTTTGCTGTTTTTGGCCATTTTTGCAACTTTCTATGCTATGTCGTGTATTTGCAGGCTATTCTAATTTGTTTCTATTGGTTTTGAGTTGTTTTTGGGACATGTCAAATTTTGATATTTTTGCCTTACTATAGTCTTGGATGTTTGGTCATTTTTGCAACATGCCAAACTATGGTGTTTTCTGCCATTTTTTATAACTTTCTATGCTATGGCGCATTTTGGCAGGCTACGCTAAGTTGTTTCCAGTGTTTTTGAGTTGTTTTTGGGACATGTCAAATTTTGACATTTTCGCCTTACTATAGTCTTGGATTTTTGGCCATTTTTTCAACATGCCAAACTTTGGTGTTTTCTGCCATTTTTGTAACTTTCTATGCCATGGCGCATCTTGGCAGGCTACGCTGAGTTGTTTCCAGTGGTTTTGAGTTGTTTTTGGGACATGTCAAATTTTGACATTTTCACCTTACTATAGTCTTGGACTTTTGGCCATTTTTTCGACATGACAAATTTTGCTGTTTTTGGCCATTTTTGCAACTTTCTATGCTATGTCGTGTATTTGCAGGCTACGCTAAGTTGTTTCCAGTGGTTTTGAGTTGTTTTTGGGACATGTCAAATTTTGACATTTTCGCCTTACTATAGTCTTGGATTTTTGGCCATTTTTTCAACATGCCAAATTTTGGTGTTTTCTGCTAGTTTTGTAACTTTCTGTGCTATGGCGTGTATTGGCAGGCTATTCTAATTTGTTTCCATTGGTTTTGAGTTGTTTTTGGGACATGTCAAATTTTGACATTTTCGCCTTACTATAGTCTTGGATTTTTGGCCATTTTTTCAACATGCCAAATTTTGGTGTTTTTGGCCATTTTTGCAACTTTCTATGCTATGGCGTGTATTGGCAGGCTACGCTAAGTTGTTTCCAGTGGTTTTGAGTTGTTTGTGGGACATGTCAAATTTTGACATTTTTGCCTTACTATAGTCTTGGATTTTTGGCCATTTTTTCGGCATGCTTAATTATGGTGTTTTTGTCCATTTTTGTTACTTTCTATGCTATGGCGTGTCTTGGCACGCTATTCTAATTTGTTTCCATTGGTTTTGAGTTGTTTTTGGGACATGTCAAATTTTGACATTTTCGCCTTACTATAGTCTTGGATTTTTGGCCATTTTTTCGACATGCCAAATTTTGGTGTTTTCTGCCATTTTTGTAACTTTCTATGCTATGGCGTGTATTGGCAGGCTATTCTAATTTGTTTCCATTGGTTTTGAGTTGTTTTTGGGACATGTCAAATTTTGACATTTTCGCCTTACTATAGTCTTGGATTTTTGGCCATTTTTTCAACATGCCAAATTTTGGTGTTTTCTGCTAGTTTTGTAACTTTCTGTGCTATGGCGTGTATTGGCAGGCTATTCTAATTTGTTTCCATTGGTTTTGAGTTGTTTTTGGACATGTCAAATTTTGACATTTTTGCCTTACTATAGTCTTGGATTTTTGGTCATTTTTTCAACATGCCAAATTTTGGTGTTTTTGGCCATTTTTGCAACTTTCTATGCTATGGCGTGTATTGGCAGGCTACACTAAGTTGTTTCCAGTGGTTTTGAGTTGTTTTTGGGACATGTCAAATTTTGACATTTTCGCCTTACTACAGTCTTGCATTTTTGGCCATTTTTTCAACATGCCAAATTTGTTTTTTTTCTGCCATTTTTGCAACTTTCTATGCTATGGCATGTATTGGCAGGCTACGCTAAGTTGTTTCCAGTGTGTTTGAGTTCTTTTTGGGACATGTCAAATTTTGACATTTTCGCCTTACTATAGTCTTGGATTTTTGGCCATTTTTTCGACATGCTTAATTATGGTGTTTTTGTCCATTTTTGTTACTTTCTATGCTATGGCGTGTCTTGGCAGGCTACGCTAAATTGTTTCCAGTGGTTTTGAGTTGTTTTTGGGACATGTCAAATTTTGACATTTTCGCCTTACTATAGTCTTGGATTTTTGGTCATTTTTTTGACATGCCAAACTATGGTGTTTTCTGCCATTTTTTATAACTTTCTATGCTATGGCGCAGCTTGGCAGGCTATGGTAAGTTGTTTCCAGTGTTTTTAAGTTGTTTTTGGGACATGTCAAATTTTGACATTTTCGCCTTACTATAGTCTTGGAGTTTTGGCCATTTTTTCAACATGCAAAATGTTGGTATTTTTGGACATTTTTGCAACTTTCTGTGCTATGGCATGTATTGGCAGGCTACGCTAAGTTGTTTCCAGTGTGTTTGAGTTATTTTTGGGACATGTCAAATTTTGACATTTTCGCCTTACTATAGTCTTGGATTTTTGGCCATTTTTTCAACATGCCAAATTTTGGTGTTTTCTGCTAGTTTTGTAACTTTCTGTGCTATGGCGTGTATTGGCAGGCTATTCTAATTTGTTTCCATTGGTTTTGAGTTGTTTTTGGGACATGTCAAATTTTGACATTTTTGCCTTACTATAGTCTTGGATTTTTGGTCATTTTTTCAACATGCCAAACTATGGTGTTTTCTGCCATTTTTTATAACTTTCTATGCTATGGTGCATTTTGGCAGGCTACGCTAAGTTGTTTCCAGTGTTTTTAAGTTGTTTTTGAGACATGTCAAATTTTGACATTTTCGCCTTACTATAGTCTTGGATTTTTGGCCATTTTTTCAACATGCCATATTTTGGTGTTTTCTGCCAGTTTTGTAACTTTCTATGCTATGGCGCGTCTTGGCAGGCTACGCTAAATTGTTTCCAGTGTTTTTGAGTTGTTTTCAGGACATGTCAAATTTTGTCATTTTCACCTTACTATAGTCTTGGATTTTTGCCCATTTTTTCAACATGCCAAATTTTGGTGTTTTCTGCCATTTTTGTAACTTTCTATGCTATGGCGCGTCTTGGCAGGCTACGCTAAGTTGTTTCCAGTGTTTTTGAGTTGTTTTTGGGACATGTCAAATTTTGACATTTTCGCCTTACTTACTATAGTCTTGGATTTTTGGCCATTTTTTCAACATGCCAAATTTTGGTGTTTTTGGCCATTTTTGCAACTTTCTATGCTATGGCGTGTATTGGCAGGCTACGCTAAGTTGTTTCCAGTGGTTTTGAGTTGTTTTTGGGGACATGTCAAATTTTGACATTTTCGCCTTACTATAGTCTTGGATTTTTGGCCATTTTTTTGACATGCTTAATTATGATGTTTTTTCCATCTTTGCAACTTTCTATGCTATGGCGTGTATTGGCAGGCTACGCTAAGTTGTTTCCAGTGTTTTTAAGTTGTTTTTGGGACATGTCAAATTTTGACATTTTCGCCTTACTATAGTCTTGGATTTTTGGCCATTTTTTCAACATGCCAAATTTTGGTGTTTTTGGCCATTTTTGCAACTTTCTATGCTATGGCGTGTATTGGCAGGCTACGCTAAGTTGTTTCCAGTGGTTTTGAGTTGTTTTTGGGACATGTCAAATTTTGACATTTTCGCCTTACTATAGTCTTGGATTTTTGGCCATTTTTTCGACATGCTTAATTATGATGTTTTTGTCCATTTTTGTTACTTTCTATGCTATGGCGTGACTTGGCAGGCTATTCTAATTTGTTTCCAGTGGTTTTGATTTGTTTTTGGGACATGTCAAATTTTGACATCTTTGCCTTACTATGGTCTTGGATTTGTGGTCATTTTTTTCGACATGCAAAATTTTGGTGTTTTTGGCCATTTTTGCAACTTTCTATGCCATGGCGTGTATTGGCAGGCTACGCTAAGTTGTTTCCAGTGTTTTTGAGTTGTTTTTGGGACATGTCAAATTTTGACATTTTCGCCTTACTATAGTCTTGGATTTTGGGCCATTTTTTCAACATGCCAAATTTTGGTGTTTTCTGCCATTTTTGCAACTTTCTATGCTATGGCGTGTATTAGCAGGCTATTCTAATTTGTTTCCAGTGGTTTTGAGTTGTTTTTGGGACATGTCAAATTTTGACATTTTTGCCTTACTATAGTCTTGGACTTTTGGCCATTTTTTCGACATGCCAAATTTTGGTGTTTTCTGCCATTTTTGCAACTTTCTATGCTATGGCGTGTATTGGCAGGCTATTCTAATTTGTTTCCAGTGGTTTTGAGTTGTTTTTGGGACATGTCAAATTTTGACATTTGGATTTTTGGCCATTTTTTCAACATGCCAAATTTTGGTTTTTTTGCCATTTTTGCAACTTTCTATGCTATAGCGCGTCTTGGCAGGCTACGCTAAGTTGTTTCCAGTGGTTTTGAGTTGTTTTTGGGACATGTCAAATTTTGACATTTTCGCCTTACTATAGTCTTGGATTTTTGGCCATTTTTTTCAACATGCCAAATTTTGGTGTTTTTGGCCATTTTTGCAACTTTTTCTATGCTATGGCGTGTCTTGGCAGGCTATTCTAATTTGTTTCCATTGGTTTTGAGTTGTTTTTGGGACATGTCAAATTTTGACATTTTCGCCTTACTATAGTCTTGGATTTTTGGCCATTTTTTCGACATGCAAAATTTTGGTGTTTTTGGAGATTTTTGCAACTTTCTGTGCTATGGCATGTATTGGCAGGCTACGCTAAGTTGATTCCAGTGTTTTTGAGTTGTTTTTGGGACATGTCAAATTTTGACATTTTCGCCTTACTATAGTCTTGGATTTTTGGCCATTTTTTTAACATGCCCAAATTTTGGTGTTTTCTGCCATTTTTGTAGCTTTCTATGCTATGGCGTGTCTTGGCAGGCTATTCTAATTTGTTTCCATTGGTTTTGAGTTGTTTTTGGGACATGTCAAATTTTGACATTTTTGCCTTACTATAGTCTTGGATTTTTGGTCATTTTTTCGACATGCAAAATTTTGGTGTTTTTGGCCATTTTTGCAACATCCTATGCTATGGCGTGTCACGGCATGCTATTTTATGTGGTTTTATGTGGTTTTCAGCTGTTTTTTGACATTTTTTACAGTTCAGAAGTCTCATCACTCGGGAAATTCCAGCTGCTGGAGAAGGTGTGGCTCCCAGGAAGCCGACCACTACCATTTCTTTTGGGCCTGCCCAAAAGAATCATCATATAATGTTAACATATATAACAATACATCACTCAGAGGGAAAAAATCAGTAGGCTACATTTACATTTACATTACATTACATGCTGCATTTGGTAGCTCTGCTACATTTTACTGCAAATAATAATGCACCTAAACTTTAGTGGGGTTTTCATGCATGAGTTGCAATGGAGTATTGTAGCATTGCTTTACGGTTTTTCACTTAGGTAAATGATTTTAATTTTGTGAGGATCTCTGCCATATAAAAAAGCACCTGCCTGTGTGGCTAGACAAGGTATTTGAGTTAGCATGTTCGCTGGCATTAAGAAATGTTGCGTGCACTCACCTACTTGGTTATTTTAGCCTTCACTACGTCGGTCTTACACATGCTTTTTCATGCACACACCCCTGCTTTCCTCCTCGATCTGTATATCCATACAGAGACGGAACAAATCCTTCTTCTACAGGAGTTCTTTGTAGGAATCTGATATGAAGAGAAAATTAAGCAAAATTAAGTTAGCTTGGCCTGGTCCCAATGACAAAATTAAGAGTTAGCTGCAAAGAGTAGGTAAGGTGTACTCACACTTACCTCAGAATAACAGGATTTAAGCAGCATCCATCCTCTCTGGTTCTTTTTTTGTGGCCCATTATATTCAAATCCAGTTTGCGACGTCATCAAGGCCCGGCTGGGATGTTGCTTGGTTGAATTGGTTAAAATTACCAAAAATGAGCGACGTACTTTCTACTTTTATTTTATCAAATAAGTGGTGAATGGCGAATTGGAACAACATTGTTTCGACCGGTCCTCACCCACAAACCTGTTTTCACGTGAATAGAGTGGTGGATTGAATGACCTTGTTCGGCGGTTGGCGTGTATAAAGTCGCATTGCCACCACCTACTGGATTCAACCTAAGGTCTCCACTAACTAAGGATTAACAATACCAATAATGACCATAACAATAATCACAATACCCCTTCCTACGCCGCTCCCTCTTTAACATACCTGAACTACTTCTGGTTGAGAAAGCCTATAAGCGTCTCTCAACAGTTGATGTACATCCTCTCCCGTAACACCTACACATCCAAAAACTTCCTTGCTGCATCAATAATGACCTCAATTTTCTCTGACTGTCTCTCAATGCCAGCAGTACAATTTATCACCATTGCCACAAAGGCACTCCTTATGTGTCCTGACTGACACGTCCGCTATACTTTTACTTAGTCTCCCTATCAAATCTTGTCATCCGCAAACAGTCTGTAACAACTTTGCAGCCTTTGAACCATCTGGCCTCCACTCTGTGGGAGACACCATCAACTACCCCTTTAACTGGGGCTCTCTTATTCAATGGAAAGCAAGTCACTGGATAGATGTCCATTCCCCCACCCAAAACCTTAACTTGCAACACCTTTTCCATTTGTTTATGAGACACACATTCCACGACGATTAAACTGAAAAAAGCATTCAAAGTCATACTGTAGTATGTAGACACAAACATTATAAAGTCAGTGTGGTCATTTTTTTTCCACAGTAGCATAAAAATGTCCTACTTTAGCATGTCATCCAAAATAGCATAAAAAAGTTATACAATAGTATGTGTTCAAAATAGCTTAAAAATGTCATACTTTAGTATGTCATCCAAAAGGGCATGAAAAAGTCATATTATAATACGTCTTCCTATATAGCATATAAAAAGTCATACTATAGTGTGTCGTCCAAAACGGCAGAAAGAAGTCATTAGCTTAGTATGTCAAAAAATATTATCTTTAAGTTTTTTGGAAAAAACTGAAAAATCCCCCTAAAATGACATAATATAGTGTATTGAAACAAGTCAAAATATAGTGTGTTAAAAAAAACTGAAAAAAAATGTCATAGTATTGCATGTCGAAAAAAAACCTTTAATGGTTATTTGCAAGTAAATATGATTTTTGTACAAGAAGTGCTGCTGTGAAAAATCACATTCACATTAAGACAAATGTAAATGGACCACCAACATTCAGACTGTGTACTTTCCACAGGAACATAGTAAATGCAATGCGGCTGCTTCTGTAAAATAATACAGAGGACCCTACGCAACAAAAGTCCACCAGTGTTTTTCTGCTTTTACTCAAAATATTTGCTCTGTTCTCTTTTCATCATGTTGAGCTGGAACGCTGCTGTATGTAGAGCGACTTCCTCTCATTTAATGTCTGACATGAAACATTGATGCGCTGCAATTCAATGTAAAATCGGAGCCGTTTCCACATGAATTATTAACGACAGCCAACTGGAGATGTGAGGCTGCCTTCTGTGGCTTTCCCAGTAACAATGTGACTGAAGGCAAACAGTGACAGGTCTTCATCCTGCTCCACTGCTCCGTTACATA
Source organism: Plectropomus leopardus (assembly GCF_008729295.1). Taxonomy (NCBI): domain Eukaryota; kingdom Metazoa; phylum Chordata; class Actinopteri; order Perciformes; family Serranidae; genus Plectropomus; species Plectropomus leopardus. The sequence continues at coordinate 13,746,855 of NC_056468.1, forward strand.
ACAATGCAGAAGAAAACCTTGCTGAGCATTTACCAAAAAGACAAGACCCGAGGCTTTCGGCACCTGTATTATTTGACATTCACGAGTAACACACACACACAAAACAGAAATTTACTGCTCTTGCCGCAATTGAGTGAGTCCCTCTCCCTAACCATTATCGTGTTATGTGGTTTGACAAATGGCCCTCACCTTCACTGCGGGGCAGACCAGAGCCGGCGTCGATAGGTGTTTGAGTGGCGCTCTAAATTGTGTGAGAGCAGAGGAGGGATCAGAGTTGGTTACAGTGAATGCCTACAAGTGCGGTGGAGGACATGTAGAGGGTACACCTGAGGAGCTGACAAGAGGTCTCTTTCAGTTGGCGCTGATGACAAAAATAGACATTGAAGCAGTTAGAGTTCCAAGATATAAACATGTGAAAGGGGTCAGAAAAGAGGATATCCTGCGGTAAGTCTTTGTACGCACAACTCTTCAAAACAAGTGTGTGCTGGCAGCATCGAGAGTTCAGAATGTGTGAGAGCACAAACACTTACGTCACACATTACATTTAACAAAACTGTGCACAATATAAACTAGTACAACTTTAAATCCAGCCACACTGGGACATCATAACTGCTGTTACAAATGTGGCTGAAAACAAGAATAATCAAATAAATATTTCACAAGATGGTCATGAGTCATGTGGACCAGTATCTTCATGAACGTCAGAGCGCGGCGCCCTGTCGGTGTTCACAACGGGAGGTCACTGAACAGTCAGAGGCTCTTCACAACTCAATGAGTTACACTGATGAAAACTGTGACTCAGTTAGTGTTTCCCAACAATTACTCAAACATCTCCACCTCTTGGCTGAAGGCGATTTAGGATCAAAGAAATACCTCAGCTGAATCATCAGCCCAAAAAAGGTCAATCCTCTACTGTGAGTCACATGGTCATTAACACTATAGTAACCACAATCCACTGATCAATACAAGTGAAAAACATGTTTTTTGTGATGAAAAAAACATATAATTATGGAATCTGACATCTTTGTGCTGTAAATAAGATCATTTACTGATCTGATGTTCCTCCTGACCACGGAGGAAAAAAGAGTGCTTACATAGTTTGGCACACAGAGGAACTACCCCTGCCTGACATCAGTGTGAGCTGGCGTTCACTTGCGTTTATGCATTGATTGATTGCCAGGCCAACGCTCCCAGCTGTCCTCCCACCCAGCACAGCGCCGCTCCCAAGACTGCAGCCGCCATCACTGCCAGGCTGGCCTTCAGCACTGCGCCGGGGGGTCTGCTGAAGCGGGCGGGGGCCATGCACGCCAACATGGCCACAGTCACAGTCAGGGTGAACAGAATGGAGACGGCTGTGTTGATGGCCACTATCTGGCCGAATTTGGCGAAAGGCACAATCACACAGAAGAAGAGAGGGACTGTGGAGATCACTGTGGTGACGGCGCTGGACACTATGGCAACGCCCACATGGTTCACTGCCTCCAGGGTCCGCCTCTGTCTCTCAGCCCCAGGCTCCTGTAAACAAAACACAGATTAATAAGAAGAGCAGCTCCTCTTTATTCATGAGCCTTCAGGGCGCTTCTGGCCTTATTTAATAGAATATTATTTAGCATGCGAGCTAACAGAAAAGTTTGATGCGGAAGTTTTTCTAATTGCTCCTAAGTGCTGTAACAAATTCACACTCCCATACCGAGTTATGCGCAGGCGTAGAGGGCATCCTCTCCCCCGCCAGCAGGTATCCTTCCACCAGGTGCAGACAGTAATCCACTGAAGATCCCACCAGTATAGACAGAGAAATGGCCTCCACTGCTCCCATCTCCCAGCCCAGCCAATACATGACGGCCACCACCAGACAGATCACTCCTGATGACAGCCAAAAACTCAGAATGACACACAAGCTCCTGACCCAGGCCTGAATCTTCCATTTTACAATACATTTTTAAACAACCTGAATTTACTTCATCTCTTACCTAAAATGGTTATGAGTACTGGGAGCAGCAGCAGAGGATGTGCAGTAAACACGGACACAGCTGCCACACAGATGGCCAGAGACAGCAGTAGGCTCCAGAGGGCACTCTCCACACCTACAAACAGACCAGAGAGCAGCGTGTTAGTAGATTTTTACATTCTGCTGCCCTCACTTCCTCCTAACAATTAATCCCTCTTCAGTTTTCAGGTGGAAAAACTTGACATGTAGTGCCACCTCTCACTCGCCTATGATTTCCATGAAGATCTGCTTCCAGTGCTCGCAGGTCTGGAAACCCCGTTGCAGAGCGGAGGACTGCGGGAGGGCGGCGAGCTGCTCTTGGATGAAGTTCTCCCACTGAAGGAAGTCGGAGTAGGTCTGAAAGGAGGATTTGCCCTTGTATGTGGTCTTGGGGGAGGAGAGGGAGAGCGTTAGCCACGACACAGACTGTAAGAGATGTGAAAATGTGCTGCTCTATGATGCGAGGACATGAAAAGCAGAAAGATGAAGGGACTCACAGACTCAAAGGCCATGGACAACCAGCGGACCTTGCCTCCATGCATTCCCACCGCTCCGTGGGAGAGCTGCCCAGGGAGCAGATTGGGCTCAGGGAGCGAGTGGCACTCAGGATGGAGCAGAGGCAGAATAGAGGACAGTTTATTACCTGAAAAGAACAGAGGAAAACACATTACCTTTTAGGATTCCTCATTCGCTCTAGATGGTTATTTTATTAGAATTTTTAGGTAGGAACCAGTACATTTTTTGGCATGCTTGTTTGAAAAATGACTTTAAAGATCCAATCAATCAATTAATTGCTTTTTGATCAATTAACAAATCAATTAATCAGCGAACCATTTCGTCTATGAGGGTTATACTTATTGTCTTTATGCTAGTTTAAAGTAAAGTCACTGTGAAATGTGTTTGGTTGTTACCTGAAGGCAAACACTGTGCTCCTCCCGGCTTTACAAGTTGTGTGTTTGCACTAATAGCTTTACAGATTTTGCAAAGATGCCCCATTTCCTGGAAAATATCAAAGTCTGGGTCCAATATAATGCTGCCCTTTGGAGAGAATTAAACAACATGTCAACCTCATGAGATTATCATGGAAAAAGCTGGCTCTGTTGATTACTAAGAGACACTGAAACAGGCGTGACTCTCACCATATCTCCGATAACGTGGTTGTCCCTGTGTTCTGTTCGGTTGACTCCCAAGATGCCAAACACGACAAAAACCATCGCCCCAGTGTCGACCAGAGGACGCACAGCTGGATGGCCACATACACCGCCACTGCACGGGTTAAAGCCAAACGTTTTGGATGGTTTCGTTTTGGCAGCAGACGAGGGATCTTCGAAAATAGAACCAGAGGAAAATCTCTCAACAGGCGTTTATTTATACAGTGTAAAAATATGTGTACAACCAGAGTACTGTGGAAAAATCCTCCAGTGGGTTCAGATACTGCCACTTTAAGAAACTTTATTTGTTAGAAGTGTTATATCACTGCATTTTCTCTGTTGTGAAGGCTCAGCATGAGAGTGAATGGCATAAAAAAAGACATTTCAGCAGTGAGACACATACAGTGAGAAAAACGTTTAAGGCTGCACCAAATGTCATCTTTTTACATTCGAGGCTTCAATTGAGGTTTTCAAATGAAACTCTGAATGTCTGTCATCAAATTTTATGATGTCATTTACCCCCCACTTAAAGAAAATAAATCCTAAAACAGTCCTCAGTTATTATATTATGTAGTGAATCATCAGATTAAATCAACTTAATTTAATGAATAAATGTTATTTATGGGGCTGTTAGAACACGCCGTTAATATAGGTGTGAGCCTCTTTTTGGGTGCAGCGAGCGGGACAGCCGACACTTGTTTTGAAAATGCAGTGAAAATGTTGCTTTTAAAGGCTAAACACAAACATGTATTGATTGAAGCAGAATTTTTCTTGGCTTACATCTTTGTTTCATTACATTTTGACCTTTGAGTTAAGAGTGCTCTAGAATTATTGGAAATATTGAAATCGCACAATTTGGAAACAATCCCACACAGCCACCACTGTAATCCAATTCTACAAATAATATATTAAAAATTATATTAGTGTAGCCTATTTGTTTTCTGCAACTTTCAAATTCAAATGTTGATTTAGAATTTGAATGTCAACATTATGAATGAAGCTTTGAACTATTCCCAACATCGTTCAAAATCATTATGTACTCAATTAGTAGCTCACTCACCGCCAGGAAGAGGAATATAAAAAGCTCCCTGTGTGGGTCCATCAGGCCCAGAGCTGATGCCGCAGCCAGGTGGGTTGACACACACACGGCTGGGATGAGGTCTAAGGCGGCGCTGGGCAAAACAGAGTCTCCTAAGAGGGGACAGAGGAGCTGAAATGACAGATTGTCCACTAAAAAGACTTGACAGTTCATCTAACTTATGCTCTGATTTTTTTCACTTGTGTTTTCACCTGCTGTGCTGCTGCGGGGACGACGCCACATAAAAGGAAAACTCTGGCGTCCAGCCATGACGGGGTTCACATGAGGTGGATGTGATCATCCAGCTGGGGTACGGGTGGTACACATTGGAAACACACACTGTCATTCTGCTGGTGTAATTGGCGCAGGGCTGATTATAAGCCTATTCAGATAAAACGAGATTAGTTATAAGCCGCTTTAGTGGCACATATCGCATTTGGTAGACATAACATTACAGCTAATTATATTACTCTTATTACTTTTTTTGCTCTCTAACCTGAAATGATGACACCTCTTCGTGCTCTGTGCTGCACTGTTTCCACGGGGAGGGAGTGCTGGTGTTGAGAGAGAAGCGGTAAAGAGTTGTAGAGGCTCCGAGGTCCAACTTTGATATGTACACTGTGAGTAAAGTGCCTAAAAATGAGCAGAAAGTAGAATATTTTAAAATAGCGGGAGAGGAGTTAAATAAAGAGGAAGAGGATTTTTAATGTGCTAAATGTTTTACCTGTTCGGTTAGTGCTTGAATTTGGTTTAACTGAGCTCCGAGGAGCAGTGGAGGTTGTTGCGCTTGCTGTCTGCTGATGCGTAGAAAACTTAAATGCTGGTGAGGAATTGTGCACGTACAAAGGATGGGGTTTTTCCATGAACACACCTGTAGAGCACAACAAGGGAATCAGACATTTTCCAGATGGCCACCAATGTCGTTAGCCGTTGATATTTGGTTAAATTTACGTTATGTTGGGTGACCAAAGTTCAATGTCAAAACAACATCTACTGCCAACGTCAGTTTGACAGTTAGATAATTTGTTGGTCTTAAGTTGCCTTGCTAAATAACCATCACCATCTTGTTCATTTTTTTGGAGCCAGAAGTGATCACATTTGGACAACTGGCTGGAGCTGTGGAGAAACGGGGATGGATCTGGCTTGCAGACTGTAGCATTCATGGAACTGCAGTTTTTTGGCACTTCCACATTGGTTTAATCTTACAGCCTCAACTGACTGCTCAGGTCAAGCACGTCACACATTAAGTTATACGAAATCTGATGATCTGGTCAAACTAATGTTTGACCAGATCATGAAAAAGACATTCACGTAAGTAACCTTTCATTATGGGTTTTATAGTGACAGATGGTTGTGTGATTGATTTTTGAGCTGCAGACCTTACCTACTGCTCTTGTCTTTATGTCAGTCGTTAAAAACAAAATCCTTAAATCCAATAATTTTATTATTAGTATTATTATTTTTGACTAGTCCCTACCATGATAAATACCTTGTGCAATGAACGCATTATTGTAGGTTGCCAGGCTTGCGCCCCTACAACTAGAAATCACTGAATCACGTTCCAAAAATAAAACTTCTCAATATCTAGAAAAATGCAAATATTGAATTTTTAAAAAAAAGTCCCTTCAAGTCATCTGTCACAAGTCTAAGTCTCAAGTTGTGTCTACTGTTTCAAAGTCAAGTCGAGTCTTTTATTTCTGTTAGTCCAGCAACTCCCAAGTCCCTCAAATTTTGGACTTGAATCTGACTTGAGTTGTGTGACCCGACACGCCCACCTCTGAGAATAATGACATTTAGTCATAAGGTTTGGAGAACAAAACCCAACATCTGTAAAATTGTGACGATGGTGAAATTCTATTGTTGTCAAACATTTAAAATATTGTCAACACGATTTTCATTTCAAAGCACACCTGAGCACATGGGGCAGGAGATGCCTTGACCGCTGAGGTTGCTCCTCAGAGCCAGCAGAGTCTGGAGGTTTGTGTCCCGGCGGAAAAGCAGAGGGGCGTGAGTGGCCGGCCTCAGGAGACAGCAGCAGCCAGCAGATAAAAGCAGAACCAGGAGGAAGATACCTGTGCAGACAGGAAGACAGTGATAAATGATGGCAGAGAGGAGGGTCTGATTGAGTAGATAGAGCAGCTGAGAGACACATCAGGAGCAAGGATCAATTACAGTCTCTCCTTAAAAGAGGGAGGATAAATTCTTCATGATAGGCACTTGCTCTTCCTCTGACAGACTGAATCCCCTCAGGCTGGACCGAGATGAGCTGGAGGTTACTGTCATGTCTAAATCATAGATCAAGATCTTGGCTGACAATATCTGTGGAAACCAAACTATAGAAATTTCTCTTTGATCTTTTTAAGTTTTATTGACTATAAATTGCCGTGCCAAGTGAGTGAGCTCTCAGAGGTTTATATTAAATCTCACCTAGAACGGCTTTCCGACGCTCCACAGCTGGCTCTGCCACTAAGTGCTTCAGGGCCCACCGCAGATTTGTGCTCACCACGCCCACATGCTGCTGCCCTGGAGGGGACAGAGGTGTCTCCACTGACAGGGAAAGAATGGCCGCATCGCCGTCTGTGTCACAGGAGCCTGGCCGAGGCAAAGACAGGGAGCTTAGTGGTGCCTTCACACTGTTTTACAACCTAGACTTATTCCCTTTCCCATTCTTCCCCCTCGTGATTCACTCAACGCTGGAGCGATAATAATCTCACCTGGCTCCATCTCAACAGACAGAAGTGCCACATCATCATCCTCATCTGACAAAGGGCTGTGGCTCGCTGACAGTCCCGAAAACAGCTTCCAGCTTTTAGAGAGAAGAGGCAGTTTAGGGAGAGAGACAGCTGAAGGGATTACAATGCGCCTGTGGTGTCGCACAGCATGCACAAATAAAATCTCACACAAAAGTAGGGAGACAATGCCTCACCAATTCAACCAGGCGTGTTCCTGATGCTCCACACATTCAGTCCAGATACACAGGGCGGCGGGCATCAGGGCGGATACCCAAAGCCAGCAGCAGCTGACAATAAGGGCCATGAATAGGCCGAAGTCATGCACGGCTGGGATCTAAGTGTCAGTTAAATGAAGCGCAGTGTAAAGGACCTTGAGACATTTAATTTGTGCTTATCACATGAAAATGCCTGTCTGCTGAGAGAGGCACTTCTATTCATCCATAGCAGGAGAGTCATTTATACTCCCTGTACAGATTCTATTAACGGCTGGATTTCTCCTCTGTGATTACCTGAGAGAAGGTGTTAGCAGCATAGGCAGCCGCAGTGGTGAAGGAGGTGAGGAAAGTAGCCCGGCCAGCTGTTTTGATTGTGTAGATCATTCGCTGCTGCGGCTGACGCAGATGGGAGGCCTGTCTGAAGGTGCTGATGAACACAAATACATCATCCACCCCTGAGCAACAGTGAGAGAACAAAAGAGCTGCCTTATTATATATGATGGTAAATGTACTGTAAAATATATAGATATTTTTTTCAGTTTGTGAAGGAATAGTTGACAATATTTTCTTGTTGAAAGCTAGATTAGAAGATTACCACCTCTGTCATGTCTGTGCAGTAAATATGAAGCTACTGCTAGCCAGGTGTTGACTGTAACATGTCATAAGTAAAGCAAATGTGTATTGGAATTAAAAGTAACTTGTACTTCAAGTAAATTCATAATCAGGTACTTTTTATTTTAACTTAAGTCAAATACAAATACAAGTACTTCAGTATAGATTTTCAGTACTCACCCACCACTGCCACTAACAGACTGTGGCTTTAGAAATATTAGCTTAGCTAAATGGTTGCTGGAGGGACTATTTTTTTGGCCTGGCGCTGTAACTTCCTGGAGACTCCGCTGGCTGCCTCACAGCAATGACATCAGGAAGCTACTGATTTGAGTGAGAAATAGTTCCACACAAACCCCACCTTAAAAACAGGTTTTGTTTTTTTCCCATTTTGGCTTTTGTTGAGAGTCTGAATCGGGATTGCCTGCACACAGCTTTCAACAAGGCGATGACTGAGTCGGCTGCAAGCAACTAATGGTACTAATGGTGCAAACTGAGCTAACAATGGCAATAGCGCTGACAGAGTTAATGGCGTTAACATGTGGAGGAACCTGAGGGTGGGTGTTACGCTTCCGTGATGACAATGTTCCGCCATCATGGGTTTGGATGGCATCAATAATAGTAACTGCCGTATGAGCACAGTGCAGAGTGCCAACAATTATTTAGCCAGTGGGATACACACACAGGGACACACGTGCACTAACATGCACACGCAGCTTGACCACGACCACGACCAAGAAAGAGCATGACTTTCTATGCTCAGGGTGCCATTACTCCACTCTATGTTTACATAGCGAACACTTACTTACTGCTATATTAACTCTCTGAATGTTGTATACAGCTCCTTAAACAACCAAGATGTATTTAAGTCATGTTTCCGATCTTTATGCTACGCTAACTGGCTGCTGGCTTTAGCTTCATATTTAACATATTTATGTGAGAGTGGTATTGATCTTCTCATCTAACTCTTGACAATATAACAAATAGGCCTATTTCCAAAAATGTTAAACCATTCCTTTGATTTAAAAAAAAAAGGTGAATTTCTTTTCCCTTACCAATACCAATAATAACAAAGGCTGCAACTCCATTGAGAATACCCAGGTACCTCACGCCAAAGACAACATGATACAAGAAAAGAGCCATCAGGCAGCTCAGTCCAATGCTAGCGAGTCCAAAGAAAGTCAGAAACACTTGGGAGAGAGACAAGAAAACAAAACGGAGCATGTAAATCCCTGACTCTGACTGTTCAAAAATTGAGATGTGAACACGTCAATGCATGTGGATTCAAGAGCAAGTCATACTGTACCAGAAAAGGAGGTCAGGACATAGACGAGGACAGTGATGCAGGCTCCGCTGATGACAGCCAGCATCATGTCATTGTGGAAGGTGTGTCTCACCTCATCATCAAACAGCTCTGTTCCCCCATACAGCACCTTCACCTGGCTGAAAACACATACAAAACATCAAATGTCAACTGTTTGCAACAATGTGCAGCAAATGTAAATATTACTATGACTTTAATGTAGCATAATAATCCTCTGAAAGAAATGATGATGTACTGTAATGAATGGCTGATACTGAAGTGACTTGTTCCTGACCTGGTAGATTGCTTGGCCAGGATGTCTGCGTACTGAACCACAAAGTTTTTGAAGCGTGATCGTTGCTCGTGAGCTCGGTCCTGCAGGGAATAATAGGAAGGAAGAGGAGCACCGAAGTGGATCTCACTGCGTAAGAGAGAGGAGGAGAGATGCTCAGGGGACAGACTCTCATCCACGTACCAGTAGAACTGTGGGTGAGTGATGGCCAGACTCAGAGAACCTGGGAATACATACATGACAAATCAGCACTGTTAGGAGGACTTTTACAGGTGCACCTTAATACTTCAAAGCTGCTATATCCCGCCACTTTTTTCCACCGTTGACTCACCTTGAATATCGGCTAGATCTGGGCCCATGCCATCATAGTATATCTTCCCTCCTCTCTCACTGGGGTAGAGGTAAGAGAGGAGGGAGCTGGGTGGGGAGCAGTAGGACGGCCCCAGTGGCAGATCCCGCAGCATCTCCAGAGGCTTCCAGCAGAACTGATGGAACTGCGGATGCTGCATGAGCAGACGCTCCACATGGTGAATCGTCTGCAGACGTTCAGGGGTGAAGATGTTGCAATCGCCCTCCCCTTGAGCCACAAACACCAGCTCAATCTTCCACAGAGCCTGACTCTGCAGGTAGTAATTGGGAGCAAACCTGCGCCTCCTAATGAGCGGCAGAGTGGCGTTTCCATCCAATGATCTCTTCGCTTCCTCTTCTGCTCTGTGATTTGAGTTCTTATGCTTCCCCATTTTCTCCTGACCCAAATCAAACGCTGTCCTTTTATCTCTGCTCACTGCAGCTCCTCTCTTCTGATCATTTCCTGCATGTAAAGGCTCGTTTTGTGGAGTAGAGGACCTCACGCCCTCATTATCTGTCCTGTTGAACGCTCCCTGTCTACTCAGCCTCTCCAGCAGAAGTTCCCTCAGGGCCTCAGACGCACTGTTATCTAAGTCTCGCCTACGTCTGTCCCAGGACCCCAGCTGAGTCTTTACAGCGATGGTGAGGGCGTCGAAGCGCTCGGCGGAGAAGTGACTGTGAACCTCAAAGGCACTGTAGGAGAGGTCTATGTCCAGAGGAGGGCAGTAGAGGAGCATGTAGGCAAACAGGGTGCATGGAAGCGTGACAACTACCCCTAAAACCACCCCACTGACCCAGGGTCGTGTGTACACCCACCCCACTGCCCTCCACAGTCCACACACACCAGCCTCCCTAGAGAAACACCTCTGTCCCCCTGCATGTGAAACTCCATTCTCTTCCTCCTGCTCCTCCTCATCTTCATCTTCCTCCCCTCCCCAGCTGGTCTGAAACAGCAGCGGCTCATCCTCCACATCCATGCTGGCACCTGTCAGAGACACATAACACCACTTGATCATTTCTTACTTGAAGTAACTCCTTCTTTCTCTCTGGCAGCGGCACAAAATAGACGTTTGAACCACGAGCAGCTGACATGAGCATAAGAGAAAATGAAGGACAAGGTAACTTCCAAAAGTTGCACTCAGCAAGCAAGGACGTGCGAATTAAGTCTGTCCTCAAGCAGCTGTCGACAAAGGGCTTCCATTGCCGCTCACATGGTGGAAATTGAGGAAAGGGGGGGACCTTTTTTCTCAAGGGCTTATAAGAGAAAATGGTTGGCTGAGTTCTGCTTTAAGATGCTGATCACAAGAGCTCGGGGGTGAGACAGGCTAAAAGCTGCGATTTAATTCTTCTCTCTGTCAGCGTGTGCAAGCCATTATCACCCGGAGAGAGTCTGCTGGTGGCTTTCTACATATCAACAGTGGCTGTGTGTGCGCTGCAGCAAATTAAATCATCTCACTTGTCTAATTACTGACAAGAAGAGCGAGTGGGATATTAGACAGAGTTGCGGAATAAGAGAGGGTTTATCTCCTTTGAATAATAGTGTCAATAGGTGCCACTTTTTCCACCACTCCCTTACACACAAGATACTGCAGTTTGCATTCAAGTGGCAGTGAGCCCGCTAACTGCAGCAATTTATCTTTTCTCTTTAGAGCAGTGCTTTAAGGTCAGCCAGGTAAGACAGTGAATCTTGATTATGTGTAAAAGATAGCTGCACGCGGGTCCATAGCTGAAGAGAAAATCCATCATAAAAAAAGAAGTCTTTACAAATTATACAATGTGATCGATATTTGTAAAAATGATTAAGACTCCAAGAGTTGGAAAGCAGAGAAGAAAGGCTCTTGAGAGACAAACCCTGGAGATGAAAATAAACTAGAGGCTTGTTGATTTATAGGTTTTTTGTTTGTGCTCTTACACCTGAATAAACTTTATTTCATGGTAGAGCTAGAAGCACAAATTGTGCTCGCGCCTGCTGGAGGAAATCACCTTGTGTGCGGTCACTGTGTCCAAAGAGTCTCCAGTTGGCTAATAATGGAGGAGCTCATGGATGTGTTTCATGGCCACATCATTATGAGCCTTCTCACTAACTGAGAGAGACAGAAAGTTCTCAGGACTAATGTATGCTAATGCAGTTTTAAGCTGGATTTTTTCCTTTTAAGAAAGATAAGAAAGCCTGTTGAGTTAAAAAACCAGGCGCTCCACTGTGTCTAATACTCTGTGAAGAAATGGGCCTATTTTCGGCCATTTAAATCTGCACAACACTTTCTTTTATTAATCACCATGTCATCTTACTGCACAGACAGGGACACCAGTGCACCTTTTAATGGGAGACCAGCAGACCAGCATCTGCCCACGCACTGTGAATGTGAACCTGCTCTTTTAGAGGACAAACTCATTAATGTGTTGGGAAGTTTGGCTTTAAAGTGAAAAGTGAACACAGAAAACCAAATATGCAATCTCAACAAAATCATCTAATTATTTTCGGATCACTGTGCCTTGTGTGTCGAAAATAACTAGGAAAACAATTTGTTCCTGTATAAAGGCTGTAATTTGGTGGCATCATTAGTGGTTATCTGCACCCATCACAGGCTGTTATTTCAAAATGAGCACAGTGATGGTGTTTTCTGTGATGCCATAATGAAAGTCGCTTTTCCTCTTCAAACGTGTCCAAGTAATATGACCAATTATGTGACATAATCTTTAAGAAATATGAGAGATATAATTGCATATTTAGGGTAAATGAAATGGAATACAGCTCTGGTAATTAGATTATTGCAATCCTGTTACATTCCATCATCTCTGCCTCTCCAGCTTGTTTTGATGATGATGCTCTCATCAACAGAAGATGAGAGGAGGCACGCAGACGAGCACAGAAATATGATGAGAGAAGTGGAATGGAGGAAAAGGGGGGGGGCGGGGGTGACACACCACACACCGCTGCCGTCACCCTTAAAAAAAACAACCAAAAAAACAACCAGCAGCTCAAATCTGTGAAAAGAAATTGTGCTTTTCTGCTGTTTAATATTCAGACAAATCTAAATGAGAGGACTGCCACCACAGCTCCACTTCTGTGTCCATTTCAACACGAAAACAGGCTTATTAGTGGCGCAGATGTCAAAGTGTGACAGTTTGAGGAGCTCATTAGAGACTGACATGCCTGTTAGACATTAAGGCTGTGCTGTATGCTAACCTAACCCTCCGTCGCCTACTGTGCGTCTTGCAACAGACGGCATGCAGGTACAGTGGAGGAAAGATAACCACAGTGATGCACGGCCTCAGGGACACATCCCTTTCCTCTCCATTTGATGAGACTGATGCTTCTATGCATCCAACAGTACTGCACCTCACGTACAATAATTATGAGCAGTGTGCAGCTGTAAAGCACTGCGAGCTGTGCAGAGCCTGGTATGACTAATGTGTTTACAAGCTCCCAGAATTGTTCAACACTGCTACTTTTTTTTGCAAAGATTAAGAGTACACAGCAGTTTAAACCCTGCGCAGGTGTGGATTAAAAATAGAGTGTAATTTGGCAGCCTGCTTTCTATATTCATTGGAATAAACGCCATCTCCCTTGTGGCCCAGTCTATATTAGGTAGCTGTGTTCTTTTGTCTGAATTGTAGTTTTATACTGAAAACTGAGACAGATACATGCACCGAGAGGCCTGAAGTGAGCATCTATTTGCCGCTTTTGAGGTATGAAATCTTGTATTAATCGCTTGAAAGGTAAACCTTCGCACCCCTCACCTAAGACTCAATTTTAAACTTGCTGTGCAGCTTTTTTTATTCAATATTTTAAACAAGCGCCATGCTGTACCTGCCTGCTTGTACAGCAGTATTTGATGGACTGTGTTGCGCAGCGCAGAGCTGTATTTGTCTCATGTGTCATGTTCAGCCAGTTGTGAGCAAAAAGGAGGGTGAACTGTAAACTCCACCACTATTTTCTTATGTATATTTGCTCCCATAAAAACAGCGAGTGTCAGCGCTTTTACTCTCCACTTCATCCCTGGATTGCGTCGGGTAGTTGAGGTGGGAGCTCCGAGCAAACCCAGCATGCCTGAACCCTTCACCTATAATCATCTCTCAACATCTCTTTCACACCCCCCCTTGCCTTTTTGCTCGCCATCCCTCAATCTCCTGCCCTTTTCCTCGCTTCAATCTTTCTCCCTTTTCTCCATCTTTTCCACAAAAGGTGAGAGATTTGTAACCTTCATTATTGACAGCAGCTTAAAATAACCCCACCCTCCACCGTCTTATCTCCTCTCCATCTCATCCAATATGGATATCACATGCTGCCCCACACACACACATTCAGCCTGGTGTAAACTCAGCAAGCATACCACCTCATTTAAAGGGGCATTGATTTCACCACTAGTGCTCTATGAATATATTTCTTATGCATGAGCGCTCAGCAGTGTGTTTATAGCGGACATGCCTTTCTATCCCTTTACACACTGTGAATCTGGAGTCCCGTGGTTCAAGTCAAACTCTCGAGATCCATTTGCACCTAACAGCAGTGTTCATTTTCTTATTGTCGATGAATTCATGCTCACATTGGAGAAAGCGCAAAGCCATGTGTACAGTGTGCGAAGCATCCTGGGGCTGTACCACGCAATTTTTCTCACACTCCTGAATAAAAACGGAACAAATAAGCCCCATATTACAGAGATGGTAGTTTCTTTTTCCAGCCTCATAAAAACAGCACATTCAAACAGATAATGAAGTCTATTTCTCCAAAAGTTATCTGCTCCAGAGTTACTCTGAGGAACAATGCTCGTACTCCGAGCAGATAGGATGAGCTTTTATTGATTTTTTTAATCCATTTTTGGACTTTGTCTTGAATTCAAAGATGACTGCACATTTTACTGCGTTCTGTATTTTTTTTTTTTTTTTTACAGGCTAAAACAAAAACATCTCTCTCAAAGCAAATCCCTGCAACACTGAGCGCTGTCTTACCTGAGGCTGCTGAGACGAGAATCACAGGTGAAGCGTTCAGGCCTACTGGGTCCACTTGGAATGTGCTTAACTTGTTCTCTGCAGTTTCATCTCCTCCATGCTCTGGTGTAGAAGAGGAAAAAAAAATCATTCACTGCTTTATTGTCATAGTTAATAACTCATCAAGAGAGACACCAAGGGAACCCCCACACGAGAATGACACACACAAATATACTCCCCCCCTCCACACACATAAACACACACACTCTACAGGAATCCTCTAATCTCAGCAGTTAATAATGTGATGTTTTCCTCCGCTTTTATGCTCCTCGGTCCTTTCTCTCTCTCTCTCGTGCACCCTCCCTTCCTCTCTTACCCGGTTGTCCAGGCGACAGAGTCAGTGAGAGACATTTCTTCCCAGAAGCTCCTCTCTCTCTCTCCCATGGCTTTGTTCAGCTTGCTCTGCTGGCTGGCTCACTGGTGAAAGAGAGGCGAGGAGGGGAACGCAGCCGGAAAACCTTCTTTAAATCACTGGAGAACAATAGAGAGAGCCTGGAGGGAGGGGTTTTATAAGTGAATCAAAACATGCATTGGGCTGATTCGACATTCATTCATCTGTTTTTATGTCACTAAAATGATGCAGTTGTCACGATGCTGCAGCCAAGCCCCCTCCCATGCTGTCAGAGTTGGTATGGTCGAGTCTAGTCTCAGTTGGTGGGGAGGTGGGGTGTGTTATAAGAGGGCGATCACAATAACTGGGTACAGTGGGAGACAAAGTGCAGGCAATTTGAAATAATCACCTTAAAAGTAAGAGTTTATTAGCTTGTGGCTCTTCTTTCTTTGTGAACACGGTGATCTCACACCACATGAAATTACGATGTTTAATCTGGCTCTCTGCTGATGCAGTCTGTGTGTACCACTCACACTTTGTGTTGTTTGTAAATTCAGCACAGATTTGACTTGTGTTTGCCTTGTTGTGCAAATAATGCTTTCTCCCACAGCCATAGTGCCCCTCGCTCACTTTCATCTAACATTAATGACCAGCTCTCCACTCTTACTGCCACATTCAGCTCATCCATCACCTCACTTCTCAACCTCCACTCAGGTTTATCTCAGATTGCATTGACATTGAGAGTCAAATACTCCATCATCTAAATGGGAATGGATAACTCTGAAGGGAAGTTTAACCCAGAGAAGCTCTTCAATAGCAGGTGGTGCAGCGTGTAGGTGAAACACAAAGAAAACAGTTTTAGAGTCTGCTGCTCGTGTCAGTGTGAGTGTGTGTCTGTGTGTGTCTGTGTGTGTGAGAGAGAGAGAGAGCACCCTTCAGGAGTCTTCATCTTGTTGGTGCAGCTGTGACACATCTGACTGAGTAGACTTTTTCAGTCACCTGAGATCAATAAAGTGAAGCAGAGTGAGTCTAATCACATCTATTGCTGCAGCACTGTGGAAGACAAACAAACAGATCTTGTGAAAACTGATCATTTGTTAGAACTGCATGTCGTCAATAACAACCAAACACATTTCGTACAGTGTCCTTTGTTAGGGTTTAATGAGTCCCTCCGATCTCAACAGACTTCATTCGGTAAACATGAATCACAAATATTGGCAGGCAAGAACTCATAGGCAGTTGAACACATAAAATAATATGCATTTAAATACAAAATATACATATATCAGTCATTCGTACGTCCACACATGCACAGGGCTTTCAGAAAGACGGACTGACAGTATGATGTATTCACTCCCTGATCACACAGAGGAAGAAGTCAGAAGAGTTTAACGGTCCTCGTTAAGGCAGGTCTTCCTGAAAAAGCCTCATTTTTAGAATAACAATTTGTTTTTGGCTATGAGAGGAGATTCACATTAACAGCTATAGCACTTGGGGGAGGAATGTGCCTGAACAACAGCCTAAGTTGAGAACAGATGGAAAAAGATGAATAATTTGACACGTCTAGCAATATTACACAATGAAATTATAATTGGAACAGAAGCAAATGGCTCTGCATGCAGGAGGTATCTGCATACTGAGTGTCTCATACTCGGGGCAGTGTCCTTACTACCGGACAGGGACAATAATAGGGAACTGTTCTTATCTCTCTGTATCATTAACAGCAGAAACCAGTGAACAAATGGCCTGAGGAAATAAAAAGAAGCTACAGAACATTAACATCCTACCATCTGGATCTAAGATCTAACAAATGATGGAGTACCCTAGAAGTAAAACATAATCTCCTGACTATTCTTACACAGTTTGATCATTTCTCTTTTCTAAATATATAGTACACATACAAAGAATACTCTAGCTGTCCAACTTTATGTGGGAGTCCCCTATATACCTAAAATAAACCGAAGTAAATGTTTGGTTACCTCATTTATACAAAGACAAAACTAGACAGTGCAACAGTTAACAGTATAAATACGCTGATATGTAAATTTGGCTCTGGAAAATAAACCTGATATTGATAAGTTCTACAGAGCAGGAAAAACAATCTGCATTGATCCTGTGATTTCTGCAAATGATCGTGGTCATCTTCAGTGTTGCATTGCATTCAGCTTTGATTGAGTTGCATGTTTTCCACTGCATTTCCATCTCTGCTGAATGCTCCAACAAAGGGGATTACAGTTGGAACACAAATCTAACTCTAATCTAACATAGTTTTAGCACCTGCTAGAGAGGCTCGGAGGAAGCCCAGTTTTTTTCTTTTTGGAGAGTGAGGAATTTTACATTGGAACACATTTCATTCCACAAAAAATGACCCTCGAGACCAACTTAGATACTCCACATATAATCTACACTTTATATCAACGACAAGCAATCTCACGACAAAACAAACATTTTGTCACAAAATGATGCAAAAAGAATTTGTTCGCAGCTGTGTCTTTCACATTTCAAATTTGCAGTAACACTTTTGGCCTGAGTGTTTGATCAATTTCCTTCGCTTACAAGACATTCACAGTGAAAAGCAACAGCCCCAGTGTACTTGTCATGGCGACAGCTGACGGGAAAAAGTAGACCTAAATGTGCTATGATCATTGATTGGTCCATGAGAAAACGGTGGTGCTGCCACACATAGAGTAACACACACACCCTCACCAAAACTCCCTCTCGGTGCTGTAAACTCACATACACTCTCATACTCCCAAAGCTGTCCTATGACAAGGAAATTGTTCCTTTCCTCTGGCTACCACAGATGCGTCTCCCGGATCTCAGAGATGATGTTATTCGCTTTTTTGAGTGCCTGAGAAAGGAAAAATAAATAAATAAAGAGGGCAGTTAAATCACTGGCTTTCAAATAAGAGTTACTGGTCTTCATGTTCAGAACCTATTCAGAGAACAAAAGCATCAACCAGTTTTACCTCAAGCATCTGAGCAACTTCGGTCCGCTGCTGTGCCGTGTCCTGTGACTCAATGAGCAGCTCCTGCAGCAGTGGCTGTTTGTAAAGCTGACCCACCAGCTCACTCTGCAGATGCTCTTTCACAAAGTTCACCAGGAAGTGCATCACTGTCTTGGGTACACTGCGGACATACAGCCCCAAGACAAAGTTAGAAAATCAGCATCAGTTACAACAAGTGAGCTCAACAACAGAAAAAAAGAACTGGGGAGAGGATGTTCCCCCTGAGGTGCTCTGGACTTGTTCCAGTCGAACCTGTCCTGGATGCTTTTGCGAACAATGAGGAAGTAGCACTTGATGAGGCGCTGGATGACCTCGCAGTCCCTCTGCTCCTTTGCACTCAGCTTGCGAGATATGGGCACCGCCTGGCAGAGAGAGAGAGAGAGAGAGAGAGAGAGAGAGAGAGAGAGAGAGAGAGAGAGAGAGAGAGAAAGAGAGAGGGAGAGAGGAAGAGAGACAGAGAGAGAGAGGGGGGCAAAGTAAAAATGTTGACAGTGTGCTATGTATTCACTACTAAGTGTTTTGTCCAACTGCTAATCCCACCACTCACTGTGTCAAGGAGGTTAATGGCCTGGCCTTTGCTGGGACTGCCAAAGCCTGCAGCCGGGATTCTCTCTTCCGCAACCTTCTCGTTCTTCCAGCGCTTCCCTCCATCAAGGGCCTCCGCCTGACAGCAAGAAACCCGAGGAAGTCAGGGGGTCAAAGCAATTTTGGCTGAGTCTGGAATTTCACTACAGACTTTGAAGATGGCTCTGATGCTTGGACGTGAAACATAATGGTTAAGGCTTTACAGAACACAGCTTCTGCCGTTTACCCTGGCAGAATAAATGATAAATGAGAGTACCTGCTGTAAGGGACAAATAACTACCTGCTGACTGTTGACAGATGCAGAAACCTGCGCTGCATCTGTGAAGTCTGGATGTTTTGTGTTGATGTAGGCAAGCTCTATTGATACTAAATTGTGCACCTAGAGTGAAAAAGCAGAATAAATCTCAGGCAGTTAGGACTTGGGGGTTACTTATTACAATTAGAGATCATTTTTAGCTTAACTGTGGATTACCATTTCATTAGTAATTGGTAAGCGCTTCCTCAGTAATCCAGTCACCACTTCCACAATGGAATCGTGTAGTTTGGGGAATCGCAGAAGCTCCTTGGAAACACAAAGACATACTTCAACATTCAACATGGAGCTGTTAAAATTAATGCCTCTCTGTTTGAAGAAGGCAATCAAGTGTAAAACATCTTTCAGCTAACCTGTGTGCTGAAGGAGGAGCAGTGCTGGATGATCCTCTGCAGCTCTTCATGAACCAGTTCTACACAGCGCATACTGGGCTCCTCCAGCCGCTTAATTTGCCGCTTCACCAACAACTCAAAGGACACCTCAGGCACAAAAAGTGCTGGCCGTGGACCCTGCAGGGCAAATCACACACACACACACACACACACACACACACCAGCTCCACAATTTATCTGCTATTCCTCCAAACGAGAGAACTTGACTAGAATTTGGATTTAACTAATTACACAAATAGAAGTAAGGAAGCACTCACCGTAGCATTGCGGATGGCAGTGAGGATATCAAGCTCAGTCAGTCCTCCCAGGGGGTCGATGGACTGCAAAGTGCGCCCAAAGGTCTCATGGAATATGTAACAGATCCGAGCACCCCCGCAGCTGTAGACGAGAGGGCTTCAGCTGTGACACCAACGCGGTTTCTCAGTGCTGTGTGTCGGCAATGCTAATCACGCCAAAATTAAATGCAGTCAACCAAAAAAGGTCAATATTTGCTCCCTGCTCATTTACATGAATTAATCTCCTTGTGGCAAGAGAGCTGTAGAGATGAGGGTGCCAACAGAAGATGCTGATGCCACTTCAATTTACAGTTACATTACCCCAAGGACATTGCCCTCATGATATACACAGTGCACCAATGTAAGTAAAATGCGATGACATGATACATACACTGATTTGCATCATCAAGCATTTACCACTCCAAAAAATATCCTGTTACTGTGGATAAGTCAGACACACTCACAGCTCTGAAGTCTGGATGTATCTGGCTGTTCCCTCGATGGTGTTGCAGTAATCGCTGGCGAACTTGGTGACAATCTGCAGCAGGGTGGCGCTGTGGTCTTCTACTGGCTGGCCATAGCTGTTGAGTCGCGCCTGGTACTGGGAATTTAGCACAGTCACTCGGGTCTTGAGCTCTGGCAGGCAGTCCCGGATGTGATGCATGAGCAGCCTGCTGAGAGTTTTGGCCAGATAGCGTGAGCCGGCGCGGGAAGCGAGCGAGGGATAGTGTCGCTGCAGGAAGGCTTGCTCATCCCTCATTGAGTCCTCCAGGCTCTTCTGAGTATTGATATCGTGCTGGCTCCTAGGAGTACGACCAATTAGGGGGAAAGAGGGAGCGTAATCAGGTGATCAGGGCAATAAGGGCATTAATAATTTGCCACCTTCCTGTATTGTGAAACCAAACTAGAATGCCACCTTGCGGTTGTATGCCTCTGCAAACCAGTCAAGTCGTGGTTAAAGTTTACATCCATGTCTGCTCTCCAGAGTCATATGTAGCCATACAGCTGACAATGCTTCAAATATGGATGTTGCTGCAAAGATGCTACATATTCTTAAATGTAAATCAGCGTTTCTATGGCTTCAGGCAAATAAGATTTAAGATTTTGTAAGACTTTTCAAATGCCACTTAGATGGAAATTAGGGTTAAGGACAAATTTGCGTGTTTATAGTAACATAAAAACATATTTTTTTTGTCTCATGGCTGAGACAAGGGTGTAACAGAACGTGGGAAATACCCTACTTTTCTTTGGTAATTTTCTTGTCGATTTTGTGTTTCTCATTCTGCATGTGGGATTCCAATGCCTTGATTCTATTTTGCCAACTTTGAAAACTTTTTGCAACAAATAGAGCCTCATATGCATTGCCTTGTAGCAATTAAATCCTACTTTATATTTCTTTGCATTTTTAAGACTTTGGAGAGATTGACATTTCAATACCAATGAAGATGTTACTTTTAAATTGATGGATTCAATGCCTTTTAAGACTTTTTAAAAGATCCATAAGAACCCTGGTAAATGTTCCATACACATCTTCAAACTGGCAGCACAGAAAATCTATACAATTAGCACAGTTTCAAGATGGGGACACAAAATTACTGTCACCAATTCAGTATCCAACTAAATGTCTCCACGTCTGTTATGGTGGAGTACGGTGTTAAATAATGGCCAAAAAAGTGACCATGACCGGATATAAAATGTCATCACTTTGTCATTTCATCCTATTAGACATTTGACGTATTGAGCTTTGGCCCAAAACATTATTTGTGAGGTCACAGTGACCTTGACCTTTGCCCTCGAAATTCTTATCAGTTCATTTGTGCCAGATTCGAAGAAATTTTGACAAGGCATTCGTGGGATGTCGCTTTCACCAAAATGGGAGGGATGGACGAGCAACCTGAAAATGTAATGCCTGTGACCATGGCCGATCCACAGGTGCAGACGCATAATAACATTTCATAGCTCAGATAAAAGAAAACAACAAACAAATATATTACTGCAAACCTGTTAACCACCCCGATAATCCCAAGTCTGACGGGAATGACTCGACCCAGAAGGACCTCTAGAGCATCAGTCCCTGCATCCATCAGGTCCAGTTTACTGATCACCAGCAGTGTTCGACGACCTGGCATACACATACACACATACACACACACACACACACATCTTTGACTATAGTTCTATAAACAGATTTAATTTTTTATCATTTATATTGAGGAAAAATGGGGAAAGCGTACAGTAGGAAATCATAGAATAAAACAAGGTAACAGGTAGCTAGTGAGATAGGACTGAGGCCAGCAGGGAAACATTTGGGACAGATACAGATGTCCTAACTGGCAAATCATCAGTGTGCAACAGGCACGTTAAGGCCATATTGCCAGCCACCCAGATAATTACTACAGGCAGATTCTCATCGTCCATCAAGCTATTCTTCAGGGTGTACCATGACAGCAACATTAATTTTCTAAGCAACTATTAAGTGTCAGGATGCTCTTAACAGTAGAGACTGACAGGTCCAATAGTCTGAAATGACTCCAGTATAATGCATTCTTTGTGCACATTTAATAATTCAAAAGGCATTTCTACTTGAGGCGTATTATGTAATAAGCACTGATGGAGAGGAAAGGAAAATTAAAATTAAATCTGAGGAGAAGAGGCGCCGTGTGCAAAATATCCTACCATCTGGATCAACCTCACGAGCCAATTTCAGAGCATCAGAGGTGGCCAAGTCAGAGTTGGCAGGGGACACTGCAAGGATGAGGGAGTTTGGATTGGAGATGAAGGACAAGATCATCTCTTGTACTTGTGCCTCAATGTCCTCTGGCTGGTCCCCAACGGGAACCTGAAACAACAATGAGCAGTCAGCATTACAGTAAGAACAGCACAGATGTGGTAATGCTGTGAAACTGTGATTATTGCAAATATGATAATAACAATATTATGGTCTTGTGCCATTTTGTTTGAACACATGAAACTAAATCAATATTATTCTCAAGAGGCTTCATTTACCTTAGTAATTCCTGGTAAATCAACCAGGGTGAGATTAAGGACTTTGGGGGAGAAAATCTTCAAATATATGGGCTCAGGACTGATTCCCTGGAGGACATGAAAAAAAATCATGAATGCAGTGAAAAAAAAGCTAAATTGAAGGCATCACAGACTTGAAATCACTCCTTTCATTTCACCTTGTTTTCACCCGAACTGCGTTCAGTCTCTGCTTCAATTTCGCTACGAATTTCCTGAAAATCTGTGAAGATCTGTCAAAAAAGGTGTAAGCATGGTGCATCAACTAAACTCAGCAATAACACATGATAAATGCAGAAAGCAAATCATTCAGATCTTTCAGATAATTGTACCTGGTTCTTGCAGTGCAGGAATGTACCCCATTCTTCAGCTTTGACACCTGAACAAACATGTAAGAGTGAGTGCAAGTAATATTACAGAGAAGTCTGCAAATAAACTGAATAGTTTGGGGAGAAATAATGTAAACTTAAAAGATGACAGACAGACTGATATGCTGGACAGATTAAGGTTTTGGAATGAACAAAATGTCTACGAGTCCACAAAAGAAGTAATGAGGCTAGAAAAAGACAAGTCCATGCAGACTAAATATACAGAGACCTGGGTAGCTGATTTGGGCATTTTGTTTCACCCCATTTCCTGAAAAAGTAGTGAAGAAGGAGAGGAAGACAGACTACATGTTAGCAAAGAGAGGCTCTAAAAGTTTAAGTTCAAATAGTGAGTGAAAGCGTCATGCCAAAGTGCTAATCACACATAAACTACTTCTAGCAGACTGCATGCCTAGACAGAAATAACAAACCTGCTGTCCTATGACATGCTAATAATCAGTGTATCATTACTTGTACCAAAACTTGATTGTGTGTTTTCGAGCATAATCAAAACAACTCCCCTTTTATTTTAAATAAGATTAAATGAATAAACGTGACAGTACCACTCTCGATCTTCAGTCTCTCCTGCAGAGGGGCAACATTAACAAGTTGCAACACGAGGGGTCGTCTTGTGACTATTCCTGATCCCCGAGGCAGGAAATCCCGTCCAACCAGGCTCTCCAACACAGAGCTCTTTCCACTGCTCTGTTATGGCACATAATGACAGCAATGATTCTTAAGCACCGATACAGCCAGTTTATACGTTCTATTGTTTTATCAAATCAAAAACTAAAATTCAGATTAGAAACTTAACAGTTTTAGTAACAGTAGTGAAATCCATGCAATAGTTACAGATAAAGATTAGACAGATAGATAGCTAGATAGACAACAGAAGAATAAAACGAAAGCTCACGGTAGTGGCATGATCGTCTAGTGCCAGGGCGAATACATGGAGCTGTTACTACCGTAGATATGCTTATGGTGGTTGTGCAAATGTGGGTGGTTGACAGTGCAGGTATTGCAAAGTGATTAAATTTAAGTTTAGGAGCAGTGGAGGAATAATGAATACTAAGTAATGGATAATATAGAATATAAAATGAATATTAATATATGAACAGAAGGTGCAAAAATTGTGAAATACAGAATGCTGGAAAATATGTAATTAACAGTGCAAACATATGATTAGATAAAAAATGTGAACAGAAGGAGAACATATAAGTACAAGCACCAATGGGATGTATATATATACAGAAAATACAAATGCAAATTGTGCAAGGGTAAACCCAATCAGTTGCTAGTCAGTCCAGCAGCAAAAAGACAGAGTGCAGATTATGTTCATATTAAAGCTTTTTATTGTATTTTTCCTGACTGACCTGAGATCCGACCACGACTATCTGAGGCAGCTGTATGATCTCTGCACCCACTGTGAGAAAGACCTCCTGCAGCCGGTTGATAGTGGGAATCAGGGTCTCCATCCTTCCAACAGACCGGGTGTAATGACTAAATTGGGAAAACGGAACAAACATGAATGGACAAAAAGAGACAACAAGGTATCTCAGGTGACAATGAATCATATGCTACTGTAACAAGAAAAACTTTGAGCTAAACGCTAGCTAGGAAAATGAAATTGGCTGCATTATACTCTGAGTATGAAGAGAAAAATAGTACACTGTTGAATAACTGCGACTGCAGATGAAAATTACAACAAATAAACAAACTACAGTGATTCTCCTCTTGCTTTGCCGAAGGGAAGTGGTCCTGATGAGAGGGGTGTAACGCCCAAGCATCAGTTTGACTAACACTGAGCCTCCCAATTTACACACTAAAGGAGGATTTCAAGCCACAAACTAACCATTAACCATCAATCACGGCACTGACCTGACGTCTAAGTTACATGGCAACAAATAATACAAGAGCACAGGCCGAGCGGCTCGGCATTATCCGTTGATGTTAGCTGGCTAAAGCTAAGTGTTAAAGGCAGGAAGTCAAAGAGATGTGCTAGCTTGGTGCTAACGTTAGCTTTGCCGTTGGAGCAACCGATGCTCCGTTATGACCTTACCGATGTCCAACAAACAATATCCCTCCTTAGCCAGCGTGTTTGTCCTTCATTATTTGAAGAAGAAAGGTGAAAGTCAAAAACATTGCATTTTACCCAAATAGTGATCCGAAATTAGCAGCAAAAGAAATAACCGTCAGTTTATCATACAGGCGGCAGTAGCATTTCTCTTCCATAATCTGATTGGTCAAAAAAATGTGACTAATGGCCATTACAGTCATCTGATTGGCCAACACGTACATGACGCACAGTTGGTCCCGCCTTGGGAAGTGGCTCTAGACTCTAGTTTAACCACTTCTTTTTTCCTAGAAACTGATTTAAAAACGCTTCCCAGTGAACAGTCAATATATTATTTTACACGTTTACTTCACATAAAATATTAGCATACAACAAAACGTAAACACTTTTTTTCAGTGGTTTAATGACTGTATATATAAACATGTTATTTACAAATCATACAATGAACATCAGTTTGTTACGGAATAAAACATGTATTACCTTCTCTTGGAAACAACAAGTCATCATCCAAAACAGACAATACAAACAAATACCATCCAGTAGAAGTTGGTGTCCCCTGGGAGTCATAGCAGCCAGAGATCATGCGAAACCAGCAGCATAAATGGATTCCTTTGTATTCAAACATTACATGATCAGTTCTTGTGTCATTATTGCAACCTCAATGACCAATCCAAAGTTGCAAAGTTTTCTTATCCAAGCCCTTTGGTCATGGATAAGAAAGCCCAATTGCTGGGATAATCAACAGTCAGTGTTATCTGTGTTCACTCAGTCATCCATTAGGCACACAGCTGGAGCTCTCTGCAAGAAAACTGATTATGTATTTTCCATGCCTCACACTCTAAACACTGTATGGACCTCCAAGCACAGATCACCTCTCAAAAGACAATCACAATAAGCAACTTCAAGCTGGGCATTCTTAGTCCATGTATGAGGTATCCATGCCCTCGCCGTCAGGGTGAAGCAGTCTTACTGCCAAGCGTTCAATGTCATCGAGGCTAAGTTGTCGAAGTGAACGCTCATAGTCCTTGAAGAAAAACAAAATTAAATATTGAGAAACAGCAAGATAAAAATATTCAACAGAATTTATTTTCACCATGTTGTGTCGCGGGGGGAGGGGGGGTTGCTCTATTTTCAATAAGGCATGAGTTGGCATGAGCTGCCGAGTCTGTGATACTAATACCAGTTTCAAAGTATACCGTGGTATTAAAGCTGATGGTTATCATACCGTGTACATTTACTTATCTACCATAACAACAAAAAAGCAATTAGACAGAAAATCCCTCCTGTGCATACGGATCTTCTTTCCCCCTCGGCTCTGTTTTTACACATATTTCCATAAAAAAAAAAATTCTTAAGTTTCAGTTACTACAAAGTGTTTGTTCAGCCAAAAGCACTTATGTTTTCGTCCCTTTAAGGCTAATTGTAACTGATAATAATACTAATAATAATTGTGTAATACTGTATACCTTGATGCTGAAAAACTGTGGTATTTTCAGAGATGGTTATTGTAGTATCCTAGTCTAGTCACATAATGACCAAAATACAGTAATGGTGCATTAATTGAAGGCACTAACCAAAATCTTAAGGTCAAAGATTTCAAGGTTTATCACCAGAGTTGCCAAGAAAATAACTAAATTTCAAAATAACTACAATATGCTCTGAAAGTGACTATATTAGGAGTTTGATTGACTTGATGATATCATCATTGTATAATTTTATATGTTAACCAGGCATGCCTGAATGCTCAATTAAACAACTGACCGCCACACAATGGATTGCGACACACAGAGAGATTTGCAGGTTAAACTGGATGAGTCTTCCACATTTGGGCAAAAGAAGGCTGTATTTTTTCTGACCATGTTTTAGATCAGACTTGACCTTTTAACATGTATTAAGACTTTGAAGGGTCCTGTCTCTAAATTTAAAAGCATCAGATCATAAAAAAATGTAAAATACCTACACTTTAAACATGCCAGAAAATAATAACTATTAGAGCATTATCATCTTTTTCCCTTGTCCCTACACGTTCATTAAAGGACCTTTAAATCTGCATTTGATGCTGTCATTCTTCATGTTTTGAGTATGCAGCCTCCACTGGTCGCAACAAATCAAAACATTAGATGGAAAAATTAAGAAACCGTAAACATCCGTGTCAAATTGGATTAGCGACACTGACTGGCTTGATCCTAGAGTATAAATCACTGTAATAAAAGTATTAAATACCTTAATAAGCTGTTCATGTACTTTTGCTGCATCTGCTGGACTAAAGTGTCTTGCAAGAATGGTGGACACAGTCTGCCACACTCTTCCCTGTGTGCTGCTGCTGCTGCTGCTGGCAGCCGTCCCCGATGCTCCAGTCCTCTCCCCCACTGGACGGATAACCAGATTCAATTTAGCCTCTGGCCCAATGGAGTAATCGCTCAGTCTGTGTTCATCTGAGGAAAGTAATATAGCATGCAATCATCAAAAATTTAAACTTTTGATTCATGTACAAAAAAAACTGGATCAAGCAATTACAGTACTGCACAACGGTTATGAAACACTTGACCGCTGGAAAATCTACCTGCTAGCGCTTTCCCTTTATAGAGCAGCCGCTGCTGGTTTGCTGGTATGTTGAGACGTTCTGACACAAGTTCCTTCACTCTGGAGACTTTTTCATCTTCAGTCACCTGGAAGATTAACAACATCATGATGTAGTCACGCTAAAATGCATTTTGCAAGTATTCTCTCCTTCCGTTTGGCTGAAGAATGCTCACATTTCAGAAGAGTGTAGCGGATCTGAAAACCTTACTTTGAATCAACTTAACAGAAAACTAGGAATGCACGATATGGATTTTTTCCAGCTGAAACAGATAACAAATGAACAGCTACTTCTCATGGCAAATACCAATAATTTCTCATTTTTCCATTTTAAAAAGAAGTTCATAGCCAGTAGTTTGTGCAAACCTGAGAGTAAGAAAGGCTAAGATGTAGGTGTTGTGGTGATGTGGTTTTTATCCAATAAACACTACAGACATAACTGATAGCAGACATGTTAGAGTGTGGACAGGTACTTTGGTACTTTCAGATCATAATCATGAGAAACACTGCATGGTGGGTTTAACCCTTCACCACTGGTGTTACGCATTTTACTGCCATGTTTTTATTTGGTGAAATATTGACCCTCTGAAACCTGGAACAACATCAGTTTCTTGTATTATGTTTGGGTTCCTTTCACAAGCTTTTAAACCTTTAAAACCTGAGCTAATTGGCTTGATTGATTTTGAAAATGTGGTTAAAATGTGGTAACAAGCACCTTGGCAAGACATGTCCCACAAGTTGAAGAAACGAGGAGAGGCTGACAAAAAAATGAACTGAAAATTTGTGGAGAAAAAAAGATAGTAAAGTATTTGAAAAATAATTATCTAGTAATAATTATATGTGAGAGTTCATTACATTTACATTTTAGCACTATTTCCAATTCATTTCCTTGTTGTTGTTGTTTATACCAATTTCTTTTTAGTGTGCTCATTTTCATGTAATTTTCCTGCTACTTTTACCAATTCCTTGCTAATTTGGGGTAATTTCTTGTTAAGTTGCTGATTGCCTTCCTCCCATGTTTTTGAAAGACATAAAGCCAATATGTTCAGGGTTCAAGGAATTAATAAATAGGATCTACAGTCACTTCTCCTCTGATGAATACATTATTTAGTCCAGAATGTGAATTACTTCTCTGTCTGATACACACATCATCAAATGCTTTACACTATCTTAAATAGGCATTAGTATTGTTCGATACACAATATCCCAGAGTACTGCAGTAGTAGACTGATCACTGTAACTATAACTCATGTAACTACAACTAGGCTCACATACTATGCCGATAATACGTCACATGAGGCCCAGTATAGCCCATTTGTGCCTCAAACAGTAACGTTATCACAACATAACACGAGAAACACAAACTGCGGTCAGGACTAGCCTACGAGAGAGAAAATAACATAACAGGCTTTTGACAGTGGGATAAGTAACTTGTAGCTAGGTTGCTGAACTGAGTTAAATTGCAGTGCTGACCCAAACCATTTCCCTAACATACTGCTTTATTTTAGCATTTGCCTAGTGACTTCTCCTTTTGACAAGAGGCACCAAATAAGGACTTACAGAGCTCCCCACTGAACCACTGCTGATGTTAACGTTACAGTGTGCCTTTCTCAAGGATGTGGCTAGCAAGCTAGCTTGAGTAACATCGATTCACAGTTAAAGGGGGGTTGACTGCACAATAGCTCAATTAAAGCTACGCCGGGTGGAGTTTGACAACCTAATGATTAAACTTGAGCATCATATATTTGTTTGTTTCACTCAAAAACAGCTCAGCCGGTGTCAGGGCCACCGCTGTCGGCTAATCAGCTAGTTAGCTAGTGTTGCGAATTAAGCCAGCTTTAGGGAGTTAGCAATTGGCTAGCTAACTCGGCGGTTGTGGGCTTACCTGTACACTACACTCTTTTCCTTGAAGCGGTTTCACGGTCAGGATCATTTTTGATGCTAACGTGAAGAAAACAAAACAATACAATTGAGGATTAAGCGACTGAATATACAATTAACGTCACTTTGCTAGCTGGAGATAGCGACAGGGTTCTTCTCTCGTCAGCGGCCCATATTCTTCTCCAGCAGCAAATGCTGCTCTCAGGTGACAATGCTGCCACCCACTGGCTGCAGGGTTGTACTGCTCCTCCTTGTGGGGATGATTAACCCGTCCGCCCCCCCAAAAAGAAAGAAAATGACAAATTATTATTATTCTTTCTTCTGCTCGAGATAATTTGGCAGCGACCATAATTAAATATTAAAGGGAAAAGGAACACGAAGGGGAAAAAAACCCTGGCTCCACTTAGGGATCTAAAAGTTAAAAAAAAAAAAAAAAAAAAAAAACAACCTTTGAAACCTGACCAATTATTGTTGCATTGTGTGATAACTTTTCAAAAATAATAATGAAAAAAAAAATACAAGAAATTTATCCCAAAAAAAAGGCCAAAAAAGCAAAACAAAAAATCTGGAAAATGAACCAAGGAGAAATGCTGAAACTAAAATATAAAGATTAGTATTTGTTTTGTAGATTTTTTTGTGATATAATTTTAAATATACGATTATTTTTATTATAAATATAGTTCTTTTGTCTGCACCACTTTTAATAGTGATTTTTATTTCATTTTTTAAAATAAGTTAGTAATCAATTTTACCTTCCTATCTCTTTACTCTTTATTGTAAAATCTGTATCCTTTATTATGTTATATATTTCATTGTTCCGTAAAGCACTGTGAATTGCTCTGTTGCACGAAATGTGCTATACAAATAAAGTTGCCTTGCCTATATTTATTTATTCATTCAGCACATAAGACAAAGGTAGGACGGAGAGTTTGACAAAAATATTCAAAATACTTATCCATACTTTGTTTCTTTTCATGTCAATATTCAACAATAATACATTTTCATCCAGGTTTTTAGGCCCACTATTTAATAATATTAATAATTCAAATTGTAACCTGTTTTTAAATGTCCATCTTTGCTTGGGTCTTTTGAACAAAGCAGTGCCTTAGTTTTTACCCCAAATCATTTACAACTATTTACATGAAACATTATTAAAAGCCCTGCGAGTATTGTTGTTAATCACAACTAGCTTCAACATGATTTAATTTGCATACAATCATTGTTTCCTTAACACCACTTAAGCGCTGTTTGTATTCTTCGGTAGGCCCCTGTGTTTTGCACAGGTGCATGGAGGCAGAATATAACCTCTGATCAGTGCACCCAGACAGGCTTTAGTCTCCTTTACACGAGCGAAATACCTGGGGAATAAAATGATTGATGTTCACTGCTCTGTTTGCCGGAGACTCACCCATCCCCAGGGCTCAGTAATACCCCAAAGACCCTCTGACCCAATTGGGATCCAGTCCATGCATTTTCTCATTACAGCCTCCCGCATGGTCTCCACTGTCTTTGGTCATGTGATTGCCTGCTGTCTGTGCCCAGCCCTGGCCAGCCCCGAGCAGGAGAGGAGCATCTTTCACTTGGGCGGGCATAGAAGACATCTGCACCTGTCGAATGGACTGTCTGCCTCCAAACAGGGACAAACATATTCAGGACAAGTGAGAAAGACTCCCATAGCGCCAGACAGCTGCATGTGGTAAGTGATCTTTGTGAAATAGCCTTCAGTATACGGCATGATATTTAGCAGGACAGAGCTTGCATGTGTGTTTACAAACAGTCTACACAATACGTTGTTGTCACATTTTAGCAACTCATTCATTTGTAACAAAGGCTATAATCAGTGCGTATGGCTCCCAGCGCGCTTGCGACCCAAAATGAGAAAATCCATATTTTATTCCTGCAGGGACACAAAGTGTGTGTGTCTTAATAGAGAGTCTAAAATGACATTGTCTCAATCTGAGGTGTTGTATCTATGTGACAGTACTGAAGCACATACTTTCTTGTCCTTTGTTTCCCCGGTCTTTTTGTTGAATATCCTGATTTTTTTTTTCCTTGAAAGAAAAATAGTCAAATACAAAAACTGCATACACATACTCTATCTGTAATGCATCTGCACATATATGCTATCCATAGAAATCAAATCAAGTACTGCAAGCGTATAGATTGATAGTCAGTCTATCTATTTATTTCCTTGTATTTATGTCTATGTCATGCACTTACAGGGATATGTATAAGAAGCAAACTCTCCTGTGTGTTTTAATCCAAGCAGAACCCATTATGCCCTATTGATTCCCCATTTATATTAATAAGTAATCACAGGAAAAGCTGCAGATTCTAATCAAAGCAGAAGCCATTATATCTTATTGATTTCCCATTTATATTATTAATGTCAATAATGTTGATATAAGTAGTTACAGGAAGAGATGTTTGACAAGCTTTGTTAAACGAGGTTGTAGCTGCAAATAGGGACTTAATGCAACTCGAAATCAGACAAAAATTTTGCATTCAGTGAAGATGAACTCACTTCCATATGTGCAGCGGTGAAGGACGTTTTCAGATCCTTTACTGACATAAAAGTGCTAATACCAAACTGTGAAAATACTCTGTTACAAGCAAAAGTCCTGAATTAAAATGTTACTTAAGTAGTAGTAAGTAAGTATAGTCAGGAACATGCACTGGTATTAAAAGTGAAAGTACTCAAAACAGAAAGACAAATACATTTTTAAAAAACTCCCCAAAACTCAAAATTTTTCAAAGGAAAAAGGGAAATTTTTTTATCAAAAATAGTTGCCACTTTATTCTCAGTCAATCAGCAAATTATATTATTTTTCCTGTACCATAAACTGCTGGGTAGTTTTAATTTTTAATACAACATCACATTTATTAAACACTGCATGTTTTTTATGCAAAAAAATAAAATAAAATATCTAATAACTAAAGCTTTCACATAAGTGTAGTGAAGTAAAAATGTAATATTCACCTCTTAAATGTCTTGTGTAGAAAGATAAAGTGGCATGAAAAAAACACACTCAAATGAAGTACAAGTACCTCAAATTCATACTTAAGTATAGTAGCTACTTAAGTAAATGTACTCAGTTACAATCCACTACTGCATATGTGTGTGCAGTCAGTGTATGTTTTTGTGAGGAAAGAGATATATTTTGCTATGTTTGTCACCTAGTGTTTGCAGGTCATGGGTACACTCCGGGACCTCCAATTTGCCTTGCAACTAAAAATCGAGGAGCTTCGCCAGAGGGACACACTAATAGATGAGTTAGAGCTGGAGT